>NW_026714526.1:0-22693 GCF_029784015.1 Lycium ferocissimum | reverse complement strand
TGATATGCTAGGTTGGGATAGCCGGACCACGATCAGTGGATTAATGTTGACTCGCCTAAATTATTTTATTGTTGTATACATTTTTCGCACTTCCGTTTCGGTTATGACTATATTATACATTTTCGCTTTGCATACTCGGTACATATTCGCATCGACCCCCTTTCTTCGGGGGCTGCGTTTCATGCCCGCAGGTACAGACGCTCCACTTGGTGATCCGCGAGTGTAGGTCATCCTCTCTGCTATTGGAGTGCTCCTTTATCTCCGGAGCCCGTATTTTGGTATATACTTTTCTGTTGTACATATTTGTCTATTCAGGGGTACGGCGGGGCCCTGTCCCGTCATATGATTACGGCATTACGTTTAGAGGTTCTGTGGATATACGTGCGTGGGTTGTGCCCGTTGGTTTGGTTGGACTTGTATGATACGTGTGTTGGGCGGTTTCACCACATGGAGGCCTGTCGGCCCGTGTATATATATATATATGATGTTTTGTTGGCCCCGTGTGGCCTGCGGTATTTTACGCGCGTGCGAGGTCATTTTTGGATAGTCGGAAAAACAAAGGAAACTCGTCAAAATTTTTGCCGGAAATAAAATAAATTTGAGACACGGCCTTACCGGTTTACGATATGTACCGTATTCGTGTTTGCGATAGTGTGACGTTACATTTGATATTTGTGTACGCGTAGACCAGTGTTGGGATTCTGATGTATATGTGTGTTCGGGTGCCCAGTTCGGGTACTAGTCGCGGCCTACGGGGTTGGGTCGTGACACCTATGGCGAGGCCTCGGAAACCGTAACACATCATACTGCCGAATATGTCATAGAGCGCACGATCACAAAACCGGCCCGGGTACCGGCGAACGAAACCATAGTAATCGGCACGAACAGAGTAGTGCAGAATCATATGCATATTAAAAGTAAGTTCCAAGGCTTGACACATGGTTTCATTTACATATACAATAGCCTCAGAAGGCTCAAAACGAATATCGGGTAAATCGGAATTTGTATACGAAAGTTGCGGACTTTTAAATTATCAATTTTTCTCAAAAACACATCGTAGATCATTTTCGGAAAATTTGGCATCATTCTTAGTAACGAGCGTTCAGATAACATAATCAGACATTTCAAACGGACCATAGAGTCATAGGCAAACATTTCTTTTCGAATCATACGGAAAGGAGTCAGACAAACCAAATAAGGGGAGCCTCGGGACTTGCGGGCCCACCTCGGGTCAAGCCGAGGCGGCGAACATAATTTACAAACATTAGGCTCCATAAAGTTATCCGTGACAGTTTCGGAGCCATTTGGATGCATTCACGGAAGATACAAAGGTTTATACGTTCTTATATCCAAAGGTAAGTATTTTGATTCAATAGCGCTGAATGAATAGTAACCAAAATCAAATTCGGATTTTTAGGAGCAGAATTAGTCCCGAGGTTCCGTTTTCAGCCTAGTAGGTCTAGGACATGCCAAATGAAGAATAAGTAAGCTCTACATACCTTGCGGACGTCTTATGCTCGTCCAATCTCAATTCCTGTTTCGTCAGAAATCTGCAAATGGTCACCCTTGCTAGTTACTATTCATGCAAGTTGACATTTCAACCTTTGGTTTCTATTTGGCTACCGAAATTTCGGCAGCACTTCCCCTATGAATACGACACCCCCGAGATTCAACTCGGCTCAAAACAACCAACAACAACATCAATAACATTAACAATCACAACATAACACAACTAGTCAACTTTTCAACATAATGCAATAGTTTCCATTCCGACTTCATATTTTCAAATCAATATGAACATGCTCTTGTTCTTTACGGACCAAGATCATTACAATATAATCCGGAAGCATTTCATGGCATTTCTTCAATATATTCTCAAAATATACAAAATATACAAACTTTCCACCCAAGTCATAATTCATCCAACACTTCTAATTCCCAACGTACATACCCATAATATATTTCCATCCTCCAATTTCCTCAACCATAATCATGATTCACATCTTTCTTCCACATTTACATAAAACTTTATGAACACATCAAATTTTCCATAATGTCATACATGCCAATTTTAATGTCACTTCGAATCGTTTATGACTCATTTACGTTACGATTGTCATACGACACAACTAACAAACTAAATAAAATCAGTTCCATCTCTCCCTTCCTCTAACATGGCTCACGGCCAACACACACACACATTCACAATACACCAAATTTTCATACTTTTTCATTTACTTCATAGGGCCATAACAACATAATCAACATACTAACAAGCTTAACCATTTCACTCCATCCACTACCCTCCCACGGCTACACATGCACACACACACACACATACCAATCACAATTCCATAATTTCCATGCAATTCCACTCATTTTAACACGCTACAACATAAACCAAGCTTCATAACACAAGAAAAGTGAATTGATTCTTACCTTTTCCAAAGAGTCTCCCCTTGCCAACTTAAGCTCTTCCTTGCCAAACTAATTGCACCAAGTTGTAGAGAATCTTGAGCTTAGTAAGAGTCCAAGAGGAACCAAATTTTGGATCAAAGGCTAAGCTCCAAAAATTTCTTTTTTTTTCTTTCTTCTTTCTTTCTCTATTCGGCCGAATGGCCTCTCCCTTTTGCTCTTGATTTTTCTTTCAATTTCTTGAATATTCCAAGGATAGACACATATATATACATGTCATCCCTTCAACAACATGGCACATGGTTAGCACATGGCTATTAAAATGGGTTTGGGCCATACTATGTTGGCCGGCCACCCCTTAGCAATTTGGGCCTCAATTTCCTTTATTATTTTGAGCCCAACTTCCCATGGATCATATTTTGCAATTTCCGAAACAAATTTTCAAAATTCCAACTTTGCCCTTAGGCCTTCTCCAGTGTTTCCACATTCAAATTTTTCCATAGCCGACACACACATTTTAAAAAAAAAATCCAAACATGATCTTTTTCCTCCCAAACCAAGGTTATTTTCAAATTTTTCGAATACGCAAAAATGCCGGATATAACAAGAAAGGTATGTAAAGCTCTCCCATTCCTTCTCTTGGCATGTCTTAGGTGTACTAGGTTTGAATTTGGACCTCGGGGATAACTATACTCCTCGGAATCCACGTCCAAAACGCCCTTTTTCGTTCGCAGAATTGAATTGAACTTTGTACGAATAGTTATAAAAGTTGTCTAACCCCTCAGAACTTGTGCAAATGAAATCCGATTACCTTAAAATCCCCATAGATGATGTTATGAAGTTTAGCATACGTAATTTACATACGCCACCTCATTTGGTCGAGGTGGGCCCACTTTATCCGAATTTTCCTAATATCCTATTTAAACTACCTTTGAATGGAAACTAAAGAAAACTTTTTAACTACCTTTCTAAGTTCTTCGAATAATCAAGTTATAATTATTTTATTGAGTCTTATGACCCACCTTGAGATTTGAAACGCTGCCCGGAAAGGATTTGTTTTGACACGAACCATTCTGATGTCCGAAAGACTTATGTTTCGGCTATTGTCAAACGCTCACTATAAGGTCTGCCCTTTGAGTTACGCTATCGAGTCTCTGTATATGTTTTACATTTTGATATACACAAATGATCCCTAAAGTTCTATTTCGAAGAGAATTCTCCGGTCGTTAAAAAGGTATGTGCTATCTTTGTCCGGACCTTTTTTTTCGATATGTCGTTTGATTATTCCGTCGATCGTATATCTTGTACATTTGATATTGCATTTAGTTTCTCACTACTCCACTCGTGGATGCCTCGATGCTTCCTTCGGCGAGCCGGCCAGGATATGTTATCACGCGTATTCCCTTTGCATTGTTCGTCGTGCCTCGGTGTGAGGGGGCAGGTATATATGTACATGGGTTGTGGTGTATGATGTGCCATGTACACACTCTGATATGATATGATATGATATGGCCATTTGATATGCTATGATATGTGCACATTCTGATATGATCTGATATGTTGTGGCGCCAGCGTCAGGGGGCGACCACTTTCTGTTTGCCGAGTCCCATGATGAGGGCCGGCTATGGCATGTTTTACTCGCTATGCATCCGTTTATGTTTTACGAGTAAGCATTTCGATAATCCGGTTATTACTTTTATGTTCTCGCATAACTCTGTTTAGTTATAATTGTTTGTTGGTCTCTATGCTTTACATACTCGGTACATATTCCGTACCGACCCCACGTTCTTCTGGGGTGCGTTTCGAAACCGCGCAGGTACACCCAGATGAGTACGGGCTTTGTAGGAGATGTCCCAGCGGCGTTGGCAAGCTCCATTTGCTCCTGGAGTGCTGCCGTGTCAGATTATGCATGATATGTGTTCTGACTGTTTGTTAGAGACTTTGCAGACAGAGTTGTGGGTTCTGGATGTCAGTTTTGTAGGCGGCCCCACCGGCCGTCATGTCATTCTGTATTATGCCATAAATTCCATATGATTACGGATTCTGTCGATTTGTAAACTACAAAGGATATTTCCAAAATGTTTGCTGTATTTTTCATTTTTGTCTGGTTAAGAGTCCGAAAGCTTTTGTAGGTAATAAGAGTCTGTGGGTTCGCTCGGCTCCGAATATGGGGTCGAGTGCCCATCACACCCTAGTAAAATCAGGGTGTGACAGAAGGGGACTAGCCTCACATACCTTTTCGTCTCTTTACTTTATCGACTAAACACTTTCATCCCAAGCTCACAATTCTACAAACAAGAGAATTCGTACTAAATTAGATCGTTGAAAACATACCTAAGTCTAATCTAAAGTGACTAAGAGCTAACGAACATCGGACAGCACTTCCTTTGTTTCAACACCTTCCTCCATATAGTAAACGACTCCCAAACATTAATAGCACACCCATCATGTCATAATCAATAAACAGCTTTACGTTAAACATTGTTCAATTCTCAAAACACCCTTTCAAGGTCATCCATAGCCATAGCTATGACATAACACCATATTCATTCCCATATAATACTTCTTTAACGTCATTTGTATCCTCCACAACAAGATTATACTCATGGCATATCAAGAACTATGATTCAAGTCAAGTTACTATTCAAAAATGTCATTATTTCCATATTTGGGCTCTATATTCTACTTTCTTCTCTAATCCAAGTCTTTCAACCACTCAATACCTTTAATAACATAAAATAAATGTAAAACTCACCTTTGATTATGTAGGAATGGACTTTGGATGAAGATGCTCCACTTGAGAAAAGCCCCAACTTCAATACAAAAGGAATTCTTGATTTCTACAAACCTTAGTGAGTGTCCATACACTTGATTCTACTAATTCTTGGTGTTTAATCTTTGCTTTCTCTTGGATATGTGTTAATATGCTGTGTGGAATATTCTAGAGGTTTTGAGAGTGATGGAGAAGGTGAGAAATAAGAAAAATGAAAATTTAAAAGCTGCCCGCCAAGGTTTATACGGACACTTATACGGTCCGTATAAGTGACCCTATAATACCACTAGTAGATAACCCCCTCTGGACAGATTATACGGACCCCTTATGCGGACCGTATAAGTTATACGGACCGTATAAGTGGTCGTATAACTCTCATTTTTCGAAGTTGTTCCCGTCACCTCGTTTAACTTCCAATCCTTGTGGACCCTTCTTGGCACTTGTATAATACTTCAATAACCATCTAGGGAGCCTTATAGCTCCTCCTCAAGACATTACAAAATCAACATTAGCTTGGTTGTTACGAAATCTCCCCGAACATAACTTATAACTCACTTCCTTCGACGGACTTGGTTCCATCGATTCTCGTGACTCCAAAATCTTGTAGTACGTACTCTAGGGCTAACAAGTACTCTCCTTAATATCATATGGACTCCATTTTTTCTTGAAGATCGCATTAGTTTATTCACAGCTCAACGTACCGAATGTCTGAGGTGTAACATTCTCCCCCTCTTTTGAACATTCGTCCTCGAATGTTAGGCTCTCGGGGATTTTACAAAACTTTCGCAAGAGTTTTCCCTATAATATGGCACTACCATCCTGTCACAACAACCCAAAATAACACCGCCTCACAGGGATACAACAACAATAGCAAGAAAACATGGCCACACACGACCGAAACATCAAAGGAAAGCATTATATACCTTATGACAATGGAGTCTCATCTTAAATCTCTTTTAGGGGTGGAAACAAATGCGGATATCTGGACTTCATATCTTTTTCTGCTTCCCAAGTCATTTCCTCTCTATTATTATTTCGCCATAAGACCTCAACTGAGGCTACCTATCTAGCATAGTAATGAGTACCTCCTCATAAGCCAACTTTTCGGTAATTTGAACATCACCTATTGGCACGATTCTAGAAGGATCTCCAACAAACTTACGGAGCATTGATACATGAAAAACTGGATGGACTGACTCAAGTTCTGGAGGTAGATCTAGTTCATAAGCCAGTTGGCTCACCTTGTGTATAATTTGGTACGACCCAATATAACGAGGACTAAGTTTACCCTTCTTGTCGAACTCATTACACCTTTCATCGGCGATACTTTCAGGAATACCCAATCATTAACATGGAATTCCAAGTCTTATCAACAATTGTCTGCATAAGATTTTTGACGACTCTGGGCTGTCAATAATCGATCCCGAATAAGCTTGATCTTTTTTACCGCTTGCTGGATCAATTCTGGGCCTATTAATTGTGTTCTCCTACTTCAAACCATCCAATTAGTGATCTGCAGTTCCTCCCGTATAGAGCCTCATATGGGGCCATCTGGATACTGGAATGATAACTGTTGTTGTATGTAAATTAGATATGTGAAAAATGATCATCCCAATTACCTCCAAAATTTAATACACATGCCCGCAACATATCTTCCAAGGTCTGAATTGTGTGTGCGTTCAGCTTGTCCATCAGTCTGTGGATGAAATGCTGTGCTGAGTCTTACTTGAATTCCCAAACCTTCTTGAAAAGACTTCCAAAATTTAGCAGTAAATTGTGCTCCTCTATCTGTGATAATAGATACTGGAACACTATGAAGTCGCACTACTTCTCTAAGATACAGCTTCGCATCGTCTTCTGCTGAGTATGTAGTTCTAACTGGAAGAAAATGAGCTGACTTCTTGAGTCTGTCGATAATTACCCATACATACGCTGACAACGAGGCAAACCTATGATGAAATTCATGTTGATCACTTCCCATTTACGCGTTGGAATTTTCATAGCCCGCAACAATCCTCCTGGCTTTTGATGCTCGATTTTCACTTGTTGGCAATTTGGGCACTGAGCTACAAATCTTGCTATATCTTTCTTCATGTCGTCCCAGCAATACATTGACTTGAGATCATGGTACATCTTTGTCGCTCCTGGATGAACGGAATAACGGGAGTAATGGGCTTCTTCCAGAATCTGTCGACGTAATCCTGCAACATCTAGGACACATAACCTGTTCCGATACATGAGAATCCCATCAGCTGAAATCTCAAATGGCGACTTCTCCTCCTGGGGAAGTGTATCTCTAGAGTGACTCTACTTGGGATCTTCATATTGGTACTTTTTCACTTCCCTGTCGAGGAATGAAACAGATGGATTATGAACACTAACTCTTGCATTGCCCGAGTCCATTAAGCGGACTCCTAGGCTAGCTAGCTGATGGAGGTCACGGACTAATCCTTTCTTTTTCAATCGAACATCACATAGACTGCCCATGGATTTACGACTAAGAGCGTCAACCACCACATTTGCTTTCCCAGGATGATATAAGATACTCACATCATAGTCCTTCAATAGCTCTAGCCATCGCCTCTGCCGGAGATTCAACTTCTTTTGCTTGAATATGTACTGGAGACTCTTGTGATCTGTATAAATATCAACATAAACACCGTACAAATAATGTCTCCATATCTTTAGAGTATGAATAACCGCAGCTAATTCAAGATCATGGGTCGGGTAATTCTTCTCATGTTTCCGCAACTGCCTGGAAGCATAGGCAACAACCTTACCGTGCTGCATCAGCACACAGCCCAACCCAACACCAGAGGAATACCAATAAATAACATAGCCTTCTGATCCTTCTGGAAGTGTCGGAATCGGGCCGAAGTCAATCTATTTTTCAATTCTTGGAAACTACGCTCGCAAGCATCGGTCCATTGAAATTTTGCTGACTTCTGAGTTAGATTCGTCAACGGCGCTGAAATAGAGAAAAATCCTTTCACAAATCTCCTATAATAGCCTGCTAATCCCAGAAAGCTACGGACTTCTGTAGGCATTGTGGGCCTTGGCCAAGTCTTCACAGCCTCAATCTTCTGAGTATCAACCCGAATGCCTTCAGCTGAGATAATATGGCCCAGAAAAGTCACAGAATTCAGCCAAAACTCAGATTTTGAAAACTTGGCATATAATTCTCGAGTCCAAAGAATCCCAAGGACAGTACGTAAATGATCCCCATGCTCTGCTTCTGATCGAGAGTACACCAGGATGTCATCGATGAACACGATCACAAATAGATCTAGAAAAGGCCTGAATACATTATTCATCAAATTCATAAACACAGCCAGAGCGTTAGACAACCCGAATGACATCACCCGAAATTCATAATGGCCATATTTGGTTACAAAGCCATTTTCGGAATATCTTCTTCTCTAACTCTCACCTGGTGATATCCTGACCTCAGGTCTATCTTGGAAAACCAGTTAGCACTTTATAGTTGATCAAACAAATCATCGATTCTCGGAAGCGGATACCTATTCTTTATCGTCACCTTGTTCAACTACCTATAGTCAATGCACATTCGCAAAGAACCATCTTTCTTTCTTATGAACAGGACAGGTGCTCCCTATGGCGATAAACTAGGCCTAATAAATCCATTCTCGAGCAAATCCTTCAGTTTTTCCTTTAGCTCTTTCAATTCTGAAGGAGCCATTCTGTAAGGAGGAATAGATATGGGTTCGGTGTCCGGCAACACGTCAATAGTAAAATCAATTTCCCGTTCTGGTGGAAGACCTGAAAGTTCATCTGGAAATATATCCAGAAACTCATTTACTACCGGGACAGATAGAAGGGTCGGTGGCTTTGCTTCGATGTCATGAACCCGGACTAGATGATAAATATAGCCTTTTGTAATTATCTTCCTCGCTTTGAGGTAGGAAATAAACCTACCTCTTGGTGACGCTGCGTTACATTTCCATTCAAGCAATGGTCCTCCTGGTAATTGGAACCGAACTATTTTTGTCCTGCAATCCACATTAGCATAGCAAGAAGTCAACCAGTCCACGCCCATAATAACATCAAAATCTAACATTTCTAGCTCAATCAAATCAGCTGTCGTCCGACGATCACATACCATAATCACACAATTTCTATACACCTGCCTAGCTATTGTCGGGTCACCAACAGGAGTAGATACCTCAAAAGGTTTAATTGACTCGGGTTTCACCCCAATACGATCAGCAATATACGAAGTAATATACGACAAAGTAGAACCCGGATCAATCAATGCATAAATATCATGAGAGAATACTGATAGGATACCTATGACAACGTCAGGGGAGGACTCAAGATCCTGTCGTTCGGCCAATGAATAAATACGGGGCTGAGGGCCACTCAAACTGGATGCTACCCCTCTTCCCCTACCACGGCTTGCTGAAGTATAGGGAGTCTGCCTTACGGGGTGCACGGACGAAGAAGAGCCGGCTACTGATCCTGTAGGCTGAGCCCCAACTCTAGCACCCATCGATGGACAATCACGCATTATATGCCCAGTCTGAGCATAAGCGTAACAAGCAGAACCTCGATGACACTGACCCGAATGTAATCTACCGCACTGGTTGCATCGTGGTAATAGTTGTCTCCTCTAACTGGGATCACCTCAAAATTGGGAACCCGAAACTCTCAAACTCTAACCACCCTGAATAAATGGAGCGGTCAAATCTCCTGCCCGCGAATCGAGAAGGTGCACTAGTCTCAGACTGGCCCGAATATCTGGAATACTATTGCCTCTAGCCCCCTCTATACTCACTACTAGCAACGGCAGATCTAGCCCTCTTACTATGCCCTCTGTCCATATCACGCTCACCCCTTTGCGGTTGTTGCTGCTCTTCAAAATTCTGGGCATGGGCCTAAATTCAGTACCCTTCCTGGAGTGAAGCTGTCAGGCAATCCTTGATCAAATGTGACCCTAAGCTGCTCACAAATCAATGTACTTGGTCTCCCATATCGGCCACCATGGTCGGAGCATACCGGGACAATGAATTAAAATGAAGACTATACTCCCGAGCACTCATATTTCCCTACTTGAGATTTAAGAACCTATCAGATTGGGCCCTTCGAACCTCGAGTGATAAATAGTGGCGAATGAAAGCATCTGCAAACTCCTGCCAAATCGGGGGAGGTGCATTTTCCTTCCTCGAAGATATCCAATTATTATACCATAGAGCAGTTACGTCCCGCAACCTATGAGATGCTAACTTTATTGACTTAGTATCGGAAGTATGTACTATTCTCAGCGTCCTCAGCATCTCATCTATAAAGCCTTGCGGGTCTTCATCTGGCTTTGACCCGAAAAATTCTGGAGGATTCAAACTTATAAAATCACGAGCTCTGGCACTAGCCGCTCTGTCACCTAGACCCGCACTCTACCGCTGAGCTTGAGCAATAACTAGCTGGGTCAATAACTGAATAGCCTCGGTCATCTGCTGGCCCAAAGTACACGGTGGAGGAACTGGAGGCACTGGAGCTAGGGTGAAGACCCCTGCATGCTCCTCTAATATAGGCGGAGTATGAGAAGTCCGGGATGGAGCCTTATTATAGGACTCTCCCTCTTCTATATTCACCGGGGACTCCTGTTCAATCCGCCTTCCTGTCGCAGTCTTGCCCTTCTGGGTGGCTATTGCTTTCCTCTTTACCGATATTGCTGAAATCATAACGCACAATTAGGGAAAAAGGAAATCTTATAATATAGCTCTATCGCACTATCTATGAAGAAGAAAGACGGTCATTATTCCGAAATGCCCCGCAGCCTCTTGTTTATAAGTGTGGCGCGCTTCACACTCATAAGCAAGACTCTACTGGACACGGCTCATAGACACACCCTATGAAGGAACTGCTCTGATACCACTTTTATCACGACCCAACTAATGGGCCGTGACGGGTACCCGGAGCTGACTACCGAGCACCACTCATCATGCTAACTATCATACCCAACCTGAACATATGCCATCTCAACACAAGCTTATCATGAAATGAACTTCGAATATCTTTCCAAACATAAATGTACATAAGTCCCTAAAAAATGATATACAAAATATACACTGAAGAGGTCACATAACATCTACTATCCACACTTGAATATCTATGAGCCTCTAACTGGAATACTGAAATCATAAGAATGGGACAAGACCCCGCCATGCCCCAAATATGTACACAAAAGAATGTACCAATAGGCTGCACCTCCGGAGTAGTGGGGTGTTCATGTACAATTGCTGATAAGGTTCCTAGGTGTCCGGTCCGTCTCCCTGTCTACCTGTGGGCATCAACACAACGTCCATAAAAGAAAAGGACGTCTGTACGAACAATGTAAGGTATGTACAATAATATAATCAAGAAATAAGAGAGCATAAGATGAAGAGATAACCTACAACTGATTGCCTCTTTAGGCAGAATCATGCATGCTAGCTTTTATATATATAAAAAATATCATATCGTATATATGAATATAAGCTGTCCGACCATATAGGTATAGTGTGATCATCATTAGCCTGCGTCCGGCCCTCCCGCGTTCAGGATAAACATCTCAAGCTGCCCACTAGTGGTGTCTGCCCGGCCAATTAGGCACGGTGTAATCATCATCATAGCCGCCCACTTACGCCCAGCGTAGTGGTGTCTGCCCGGCAACCTAGGCACGGTGTAATCATGCATAAAAATAACATGAAGCATGCATGAGAGCCCAAGTGAAAGCTATAACTCCATCGGAGTGACGTAAGGTCGGTAAACTCCGATTACATTATGGAATAATCGTCACCGCTATGCCTGACCTTGAATGAACTAATGTCATGAGGTGAGACAACAACAAGAAATAACATCAACGAAAACTTAAAGAGAGGATTATCAAGCTCATGATAGCATCAATATCATCATCATCATAGAATATATCTCATTTCTATCTCATAAGAAGCTCTTAAGAATCTCTAACTTTCATCTTTTGGGATGTAAGAAGATCATGGAAATATAGAAAAGAAATCCTAATATAGAGTTATGCCTTTGAAAGAAGGGGACTAGCCTCACATACCTTTTCGTCTCTTTACTTTATCGACTAAATGCTTTCCTCCCAAACTCACAATTCTACATACAAGAGAATTCGTACTAAATTAGATCGTTGAAAACATACCTAAGTCTAATCTAAAGTGACTAAGAGCTAACGAAAATTGGGAAGCACTTCCTTTGTTTCAACAACTTCCTCCATATAGTAAACAACTCCCAAACATCAATGGCATACCCATCATATCATAATCAATAAACTGCTTTGCATTAAATATTGTTCAATTCTCAAAACACCCTTTCAAGGTCATCCATGGCCATAGCTATGACGTAACACCATATTCATTCCCATATAATACTTCTTTAACGTCATTTGTATCCTCCACAACAAGATTATACTCATGGCATATCAAGAATTATGATTCAAGTCAAGTTACTATTGAAGAATGTCATTATTTCCACATTTGGGCTCCATATTCTACTTTCTTTTCTAATCCAAGTCTTTCAACCACTCAATACTTTTAATAACATGAAATAAATTTAAAACTCACCTTTGATTATGTAGGAATGGACTTTGGATGAAGATGCTCCACTTGAGAAAAACCCCAACTTCAATACAAAAGGAGTTCTTGATTTCTACAAACCCTAGTGAGCGTCCATACACTTGATTCTACTAATTATTGGTGTTTAATCTTTGATTTCTCTTGGATATGTGTTAATATGGTGTGTGGAATATTTTAGAGGTTTTGAGAGTGATGGAGAAGGTGAGAAATGAGAAAAATGAACTTGGGTCCTCTTTATATAAAAATTTAAAAGCTGCCCGTCAAGGCTTATACGGACACTTATACGGTCTGTATAAGTGATCGTATAATACCACCAGTAGATAAACCCCCTCTGGACAGGCTATACAGACCTCTTATAGGACTGTATAAGTTATACAGACCGTATAAGTGGTCGTATAACTCACATTTTTCGAAGTTGTTCCCGTCACCTCGTTTGACTTCCAATCCTTGTGGACCCTTCTTGGCACTTGTATAATACTTCACTAACCATCTAGAGAGAATTATAGCTCCTCCTCAAGATGTTGGTAAATCAACATTAGCTCGGTTGTTACGAAATCTCCCCGAACATAACTTATACCTCACTTCCTTCGACGGACTTCGTTCCATCGATTCTCATGACTCTAAAATATTGTAGTACGTACCCTACGGCTATCAAGTACTCTCCTTAATGTCATATGGACTCTATGTCTTTCTCAAGATAGCATTAGTCTATTCACGGATCAACGTACGAAATGTCCGAGGTGTAACACGCGCACCAATCCCTTTTTATTCAATCACATAAGCCAAGTAATAACAACATTAGTAGCGGGATGCGTCAATTTTTACACAATGAATACAAGGCTGTTAGTCTATGACATGACCGAACATACCAACCCATCCATAAAATCTCAAACCCACTCTACATTATACAATCGCAACCAAGCTCTCATATCACTAATTCTTGTTTCCACAATTTTCTTTCTGCCCTTCACCTCAAAGACACCCATCAACCTCATCGGTCACCCTTTTTTTGAACGTCATGATATAATTCCCCCGTAATCCAAACATGACTCACATACCCATATGTCATTTCAAATCATGTTTATCACTGTCAACCAACAACCACTCAAATCCCCTCGTGTTACACCTCAAAAATTCCGGATTTGTTGCCTTGTGAATAGGCTAATGTGAGCTTAAGGTGATTATGAAATCCTTACAAGATTAAGAGAAGCATTAGATAGCTTAAAAAGTGCATACTATAAGATTTTGAAGTCATATGAATATGGGAAATTTAGTTTGTTAGAGAAAGTGAAATGTGAGTCGTGTTCGGAAAGGTTTTCGCTATAATTGAGCTAATATCTATTTGGTGATGTCTTTAGGGGCTGATATAAGGCCTATTGTATGGTTAATGAAGTATTATATAAGTGCCAAGAAGGTTCCACAAGGATTGGAAGTCAAACGAACAACAAGAGAAAGTTTCGGATAACTGTGAGTTATACGACCACTTATACGGTCCGTATAAGGAGGGTCTGTATAACATGATCTTTACAGAATGAAATATTTTCATGGTGGTGTTATACGGTCCACTTATACAGACCGTATAATATTATACGGACCGTATAAGTCCATCGGGCAGCTTTTTAATTTTTGTATAAATAGATAACCCTTGTTCTTTTATTTCATTTCTCACATTTCCACAAGTCTTGAGAGCTCCAAATGATTCTCCAAGCATATTCCGCTCCAACCCAAGAGAAAACAAAGATCAAGAGGCAAGAGTCAAGATATCCATGTGTTAGAAGTCTTGCTAGGGTTAGTAGACAACAAGAAATTCTTGGGTATTGAATCTAGGGTTTTCATATAAGTTGATAGCTGATCCAAAGCTCATTCTTATGAAATAAAAGGTTAGTTTTCATGCTTATTTCATGTTATCATGAATGTTTGGTTGTTGAACAACTTGGGTAGAAGAAAAAAGTAGAAAATGAGGTCTAAATGTAGCTTTTGTGAAGTTTTTGAGTAGTAAGCTAACTTGAGTCATGATTGTGTCACACCCTAACCTGATAGGGCATGATGGGCACCCGACCCTTACTTAGGGCCGAGCGAACCCGCTGACTCTCATGATACTCATAATCATACTGGGCCCTTAATCATAACATGAGTGCATAATGAAAACCTTTCAAAGAACAACATGCTTTTCGTCTTTCTCAAAACAAATGAAATCTGTACTATAATGCATAATGATACATCGGCTTACAGAGCCGCTTACAAAACTGACATGCACTATACGTAACTCTGTCTGCAAAGTCTCTAACATAACTCAAAATACCATAACATAGACACTCTGACTCGGCAGCACTCCAGGAGGAAATGGAGCTCGCCAATCCGAAATGAACAACTTCTACTCATCCGCAGCACTGCGTGGCATGAAACGCGGCCCAGAAGAAAGGGGTCGATGCGGAATATGTCCGAGCATGTAAAGCATGAACACACGAAAACGGATCATGCGAGATAAGGAGTACGAGAAAATCATAAGGCTTGACTCTGAAACATAAATAAATAATTATCATGTACATATGCATGTATAACGTGTCCCGGCCCTCTAGTGAGGGACTCGGTAAGTAAAATCCTCATATACATGTCATCATGTCATCTATATATATATATATACCGTACTCGGCCCTCTAGTGAGGGACTCAGTGAATAGCGTGTCCCGGCCCTCTAATGAGGGACTCGGTAAAAGGAGATCCCCGTCTCCATCATGTATATCATGCTCAGCCCGTCCCGTGGGCCGGCGCTATCATCACATCATCATATATATACCGTACCCGGCCCTCTATTGAGGGACTCGGTGAACAATGCGATGGAATGTGCACGAATACGTGTCCCTGGCCCGGACTCGGTGAAGGACATATTGAGGCGGCACGAGCGAGTAGCCGAGAAACCATATGCACATAAATCATCATTACAGACTCAATGGATAAGTAAGTAGTCGACGCTCGAGGGTTAAAACGGTAATCGTTAAGTTCTTTCAAAAAAAGTCGTTAAGACTATACAAAGGAAAATCTCGGGGACCACGAATATGCATCAAAGCAATCCGGGCCCGCCCATGAAAGTTAGAGTCATTATTCGTTATAGAATCTTCTACGAACGTTTCAAAGCAATCCGGTTCCGTCTATGAAAGTTACAGACCTTTTTTCAACATAGAACCCTTTAGAAACAAAACTTTTTATGCAACCTTTGAAATCCACTCATCCAAAAGACATAAAAACCATAGTTCGACTATGTTAAGAATGCTAACATCAAGAAGTGAATAAGAATCATAGACATACTCGGATTTTTAAGAATAGAGTTACCCCGAGGTTCGTATCATATCTTACTTGTATCTAAGACATGCCAAAAGAAAGAAAGGATAAGCTTTACATACCTGTTCCACCTCTTATTAGCTACGCTTATTCGTCCAAGCTCGTAAGCCTACACTTAAAAGGATTCACTCTAACGTTAGACTCTTTATTGCACACTTGTTCCAAATTTCAAATCAAACTACTCTATATTCGTCGAAAATCGGGCGACATCTCCCCGTTTATATACCTAGCCCAAAATTACAATTCAAAGAACCAATCAACAACAACAATAATACCAACATCAACAACACTATTATTCATACCAACATATTCCATAAACGTCCCACACGACATTTTTCAACATACAACAACAATATGCACTTTCTTCCATCCCAATTGTCACGACCCAACCCCGTAGGCCGCGACTAGTGCCCGAGCTGGGCACCCAAACGCATTCATTAATCAGAATCGCATACAGATAGCCTATACATATACAAATATCAAACGCTGTCTCAAACTGTCGCAAACACAGATATATATATATCACAGAAGCCAGCAAGGCTATCATAAGGCGCAACGTCCCAAAATATATACAGATGCAAGCCGACAAGGCTGCCATGGCGAATGGGACCGCCTAAACATGAAACATACAAACACACCTGCACAGTAATAGTCACAACCCACATATATGTCTACAGACCTCTAAACAGAACGACAGAATCATATGACGGGACAGGGCCCCGCCGTACCCCTGAATAAATATATACATGTGCAACGGAAGAGTGTATACCAAAATACAGGCTCCGGACGAAGGAGCACTCCCAAATAGCAGAATAGGTGTCCTAGGCTGGTGGATCACCAAACCAGGCGTACGTACCACGGGGCATGAAACGCAAATCCCCGAAGAAAGGGGTCGATGGAATATGTTAATATGAGAGTATGCAAAGCAAGAAATACAGTAAACAGAATCATAATCGAAACAGAAGTACAGAAAATAAGTATAGTATCCAAAATACCAAAACGTTTACTTTTAAATCACAAATGATGCATAAGGCTTAGGAAATATGGTCGCCCGCCCGTCATTGGCGCCATAACACAAAAGATAACACCAGAAGATTTCATATCTCCGTAACCCGACATATCTCCATAACACATCATAACGCCATAATCACAGCATAACACCAAATATATAGGGTCCCCGGCCCTCTAGTGAGGGACTCGGTGAACCATAACACAGCATAACACCGGAATATAACATAGTGCGCACGACGACATAACCGGCCCGGGACTCGGCGAAAGATACAACGAATGCACGAGCAGAGTCGTGAGTAACCATATGCATAAAAATCATTATCACAGACTCAATACATAAGTAAGTAATCAACACTCGGGGGTCGGGTGATAGTTATACCCAATTCTGTCACAAAGTTGCTGGAACTATACAAAGGAAAGTCGCGGGACCCACGGACGAGCACCAACCCGATCCGAGCCCGCCTATGGAGGATATAATCATTATACGCTACAGAATCTCCTACGAGCATATCGAGGCGATCCGGTTCTGTCTACGAAAGTTATAGCCCATTTTCGACGTAGTATCCTTTAAAAACAAAATATTTAGGCAACATTTGAAATCCAATATTACCAAAGACATAGGAACCATAATACTATTACATTAAGAAGGCCGACATTAAGAGGTAAATAAGAATCGTAGACATGCTCGGATCGTAAGAGTGGAGTTTCCTCGAGGCTCGTGTCATAGCCTATTTACAACTAAGACATGCCAAAAGAAAGAAGGGTTAGGCTTTACATACCTCGTCCGCTCTCAAGGCTAATCCAATCCTAAGTCTCGGACTCCCCAAGATCTACACAACATCATTAAATACCAACGTTAACTAAAGGCATTTAGACATTCAATTCCAAACTAGCACTTAATTCTACAGAAATTTGGGCAGCATTTCCCCTGTAAATGCAACAACCCCGAGAATTCAACTCGGTCAAATTCATCAACAACAATACCAACAACCAAACTAGCAACATCAATAATCAATTCAAAACGCATTCTAACGTTAGTAGCTCTTCTCTACATAATTCAACAACATTCATTATATTCAATTCAACTACTTACATTCAAAAACCAATATCAACGCTCATACGTTCAAGTACTAATCCGAAACCATTCAAACAATATTCAAGAACACTTTTAACAATTCACACAACATTTCAAACAACCCAACCAATGTACCAACTCACCCAAAATCATCCCCAAACCCGAGAACAACAACAACAACACATCCCTCACTTCCGAATTCATAACTTACATCAACAATTTATTTGTTAGCAATATCATTCCCATAAATATACAAACTACATAGGAATCACGTTGACATCCAAATCAGCCCGCAACAATCACAACATCAACTTGAATCATTAAAATCTCATTATCAACATAGAACTCATAGCAACAACAACCAAAACACTAAATAGAATTAATTCGTTCTTAACCATGCAAGGTAGGCTATATTCGGCCACCACCATACACACATATATTGATGATTCTCATCCATTTCAACACAGTACAACAACTAAACATGCTAAATAGAATTTAATTCATCATTCCTACACAAAACACACATACACGGCCACAAGCCATCCATACGGCCCAACTCTCACATGCAATATTTCATGAGTTTCATCCATTTTTACATACTACAACACACATAAACCATCCATAACATATAACAACAAGATTAAACCTTACATTTCTTCTTAACTTCACAACTTAGCCAAGGTTGGCAAAGGATGAAAACGAGCGGTTTGTTGACTCAAACAACCACTCCACGTTAACAAGGACCCTTCAATTAGTGGATTTGCTAAGAAATTATTTTTTTGGCTATTTTTGGACCTCAATTTCGCACCTATGGCCGAATGCCTTGGTCTTTCTTTCTCCAAGTTTCTTGATTTTTCCCTAAGTGATGAAGATGGAAAAGATGACTAATTAGTCATCTTTTATTTCCCTATATTAGGCTTCCACATGGACCATGGCCCACACCCCACCTTGGCCGGCCAAGGGGCCCTTTTAATTACAAGAATTATCAAGTTCCATTAATTCATTTTTTACCCCAAAATTTCCTTAATATTCCATACCACAAAATCATAAGCACTTATGCCTTAAAACAAGATCGTGATTAAAAGTCTCGACTTCGTATCTCGGACTAGTCTTGTCCCTAACTTATCGTGGTTAACTCGAATTGCCCCGTTGTACAAAATACGGGATATAACACCAATCAGGGAGTATAATCTCATCAATACGCCAACCATGTTAGATACCATTTTTATATGTGTAAATCAGTCCATCCACACACCACAACACATCCAAAACAGCCCATAAACACAACAACTACAATACAACATTCTATGACCTTTTCTCCATGACTAGTTTATTTTTAAGGCTTGCTAGACCTTCAAATAAACTCAACATAAAAGATGGGAGGAATAAAATACCTTATGCTTGAAAAAAACTCAGCCACATCAACCTTTTCCAGTACCAAGCTTAAGTAGAAGCAAGAACAATCGCCTTTCACGAACTAGTTTGGCGTAATCTTGTCAAATTCTTGATTTATCGGACTATAATATTTGGGAGATGTTTTGAGAGGCTTCTAGGACTCTTTGGAGTGTTAATATGCTGAAAAAAAGGGGCTGATGGGGTATTTATAGCCCCCCTAGGTCGGTTCCACCGACTTATCCATGTGGGGCCCGCGAAACCTTTTGGCACCTTGGGGTCTTGCTCTTAAAATGGCCATAACTCTTGATTTCGATATCGTGTGAGGGCCCACGACCTATGGTTAGAAATCTCTTTCAATTATCTACAACTTTCGTTCTTGGTGTTTTTCCAAATTCCAAACTTATAATGCCGTTTTTGCCCCTCCAAGTCAGATCACCCGAAAACATTTCCTTAAATCGTCCTTTGGAGGGCTTATGTCCATATTTGGCTTATGGGTCCTTCTTAGGACTTGCTCAACTTTCCATTTACTACTTGTATCACTTTTAATATATCCTTTACAAAATCCCGACATGTGGGCCCCACCTTAACTCATGGTTTCGAGGGCTATCATCGAGTGATCATGTTAACCGATTTACTCCATACACTCTCCAAATGTCATGTATATGTCCTTATGCTCAGATAACATAATCTTCATCCATAATCCTTGTGTAACTCTGCTCTCCCCTGAGCTCATACCAAGCCGTCCACAGTCTTGATAACGCGAAATTTTCTAAGGTGTAACATCCTTCCCCCCTTTAGAACATTCGTCCTCGAATGTTAGACTAGTCTCATAAGGTCTTATAAGGATTTCAGGGGGGGGGGGGGGTTTCCTTTATTACTATATCATGCGGCCTCTTCTACCAATCATATTTCTTCTTCATCTCCTCTTCAGCTTTTCAAGTCATCTCCTCCCCGTTATTGTTCCACCACAATACCCTAACAGAAGTCACGTCTTTAGTACGCAACCTTCTTACCTAACGATCCGGTATTGCTATCGGTTGCTCCTCGTAGGATAACTCTTCATGGGTGACACTTTCAGAAATACCCAATCGCCAATCTAGAACTCTAAGTGTCGTTGTCTATCACCTGCACATGTTTTCTGTTGACTCTGAGCTGCTAATAAATGTTAAACCAAAATTTCCCGTACTAAACCTTGCCCCACTTTCCTTCAAAGCCTTGGAAGCTTAATCCCTTAGTTCACTGGTCCTCCCAATCCTCCTATGACCCGCGACGCGAACTTGGACTCTTATAATCGTAACACAAGTACCTACGATCTTGCATCTTCTCAACAATAACTCCAATGTCTGTAATCAGCTTCTTTCACTTCTTCTGCCCTCATGCACACGGTCAGAAATTAGCTACCACCTCGCTCTTGTTTTGTCTCAAGCAGTGTAGTCTTGACTTATCGTGTCATAACTAACCATCGTCCTACAGTATTCTCTTTTTCCCCGTTCCTTGTTCCCTTATCGGGGCAACTACCTTGCTCGTATACGGCGCACTCTTTGCGTCTACCTCTCCGCACCATCTCTCGCTATCCTTTTTATACTCCGCCGGTCTTAGACATACACTCGCATTGACTCTGTAGTTTATTAGTTCGAGTTCCCGTTCTTTTACCTCTTGTCATTACCCTGATTGTCCTTTAGGTTCGTCATCCTCTCTATCATCCTTTGTGAATTTGACTCGAAGACATGTTGCTGCATATTTAGGTACGGCGCGAATTTACCCAATACGAGGGATTCATCATGGTCTAAAAATATCGTAGTTCCTCTTGACGTAGGTGCTCCCTTAAGTTCTCTTCCATACTCCCTCTCCGCATGTCTACCTCATGGTACCCGTATTGTCAATTCGTTTCTCTTTACTTCTTTCCATTACCTTCCCGATATACCAATACGCCTCGAACTTTATTCCCGAGCTAGTAAATTTCTTCTTTTGGAGCTTGAGACTATCGTAACTCTTTGCGTCCAACTCCGTTCTTCCCCTTATTAAGGGGACCCTTATACACCAATAGTTCCCAAACGTCCATTATCTGCGATAATTATGTGTCGCCCTTCATGACTTTCTTAAAACTGAAGTTCCTTCATCACATGGTCTGACGTATCTATCTTCTCGCTAGCTACACTTCTCGTATTTAACTGGAATACTCATAAGGGTATCCAATTTCGATGCTTTCTTTTTTCGTACTTCGTCTTTCATGACTAACAGCGTCCCGGACTCGCAAGTTAATGGGGACGTCGAGATTCACTACGTCCTTTATGAAGTTTTCGCTATACCTAAATCCTTATCCGTCTTTTCCGATGCTACGGCCGGGCGATCTTCTCTTCCATGCACGTTCCTTATATTTCATTCCATTTCCACTATGACCCAATCTCCCAGTCTTCACATGGATTCCTATTCTATGTCATCAATTTACCCTGTTATATCCCGTATTTTGTATGTCGGGATAATCCGAGTTAACTATGATAAGTTAGGGACAAGACTATTCCGGGGGGGCGGAATGGAGATTTTTAACTACGAACTTGTTTTAAGACATAAGTTACTTTTGATTTGGTTGGTATGGAATATTAAGGAAATTTGTGGTCAAAAGTTATTTTTGGAAAAGTAATTAGTTCATGAAAATGGAAAAAAAAAAAGGAAAAAGAAGAGAAATAGGGGCATGTGGCCGGCCACCTTGGTGTGGGCCATGGCCACATGGATGCCTTATATGTGTTAATTAAAAGATCACTAAGTCATCACATTATTCATCCTTAACACCAAGAAATTTCAAGAAACTTGGAGAAGGAGAAAGGCCAAGCCATATTCGGCCATGGAAGGAGAAAAATGAAGTCCAAAAAATTGACCACAAAAAAATAGTTTCTTCTAGTTTCTCTACTAATTGGAAGGCCCTCTACAACGTGGAATAGTCGTTGGAACAAACAAAACGCTTAATCTTGCAAAATAACCTCGAGAAGAAGGTATGCTTCAATCTTCCTTTTTATATGTTATGCATGATTTATGTGTGTTGTAGTATGTAAAAATGAATGAAAATCATAAAATATGGATGTTGGTGTTGAAC
>NW_026714525.1:0-22680 GCF_029784015.1 Lycium ferocissimum | reverse complement strand
TTTTAAATTAAGGGGGAAAAGGGTTTCGGAAAGCCAAACATCGGACATTTTTGCCTAAAGTTTGGTATGGCTTGTCAAGGTCAACTTGGGAGGCCTTGTGCAAACTCACTTGAAAACATGCTCTGTAGGCATATAATAGCATCTAACTTTAATTTGCCCAAGAACACTTCTTATTCCTTTTATAAGTTTCAAAACACTTTCTACACTTCCCATCTTACGAGTCAAACCATAGCCCGAGGGCACGAGATGTTACATTTTCTCCCCCTTGGGATCATTCGTCCTCGAATGATAGGTCATAGCTAGAAATATGACTAATGTTGCTCCCAACGCACACACAAGTATACTTGGTCGCCAAGTAATATAGTGACTTGAAAAAGTCGGATATCGTGCCCATAGAGACTTATTGTCACAACCCAATTTCATAAGTCGTGAAGGCACTAACTCCCACCAAGTTAGTAAACCATCCATAACCCGATAGAACAATTTAATAAAGGAATTAAAGCGGAAAAGAAATCATTCAAGTACTAATAATCGTTAATATCATAAAATATGAAAATAAAGGTACATCCATCCCCCAATATGGTGTCACCAGTACAAGAACGACTAAATGAAGTATAAGTCTAGGCATACATCCGAAAAATACATAAGTTGTCCGAAATAAAGACAACATTAAAGGTAACTGAAGAAAATCCGGTGCCATGGAATCACTGATGGCTCACCCCGAATCGTCCGGATAACCATCACAACGATCAACAACATACGAAATTCGCTCGTACCGGGAATAGAACCTGCACACGAAAAGAGTACAGCAAATGTAGCGTGAGTACGGGGAACGTGTACTCAGCAGCATCGTCGACCGACCCTAACGAAAACGGAGACGGGGGCTGGCCTACGATTACTACTTCAACACTTAACCGCCATTAGTACACAATAATAATAATGATATATCAAGCATAATAATCTCAGTTTAAGCCTATGTGAAGCTCCTAATCCATAAGCACATCAGGTAACCAAATAAGCATTTAAGTCCTTGGTCTATCAAGAGATCAAATAAGCACCTAAGTCCTCAATCCGTTAGTCATCCCAAGCTAAAAGGGCAATCCAAACCACAATCAAGGCATAATAGACCATCAACTTACTCAAACCATAATAACAACAACGAGATAGAATTAATGATGTAATATAAAGTGCAAACGAATGTAATGCCGTGCAATGTAATGCGATGCAAGGCCTTTCCATCACCCGGTATACACACGTTCGAATATGAAGGAATTGTAACCCATGAGGCACTCGCGAGGTCCATATACCCTCGCTCTGAAAAATCATAGGATCATGAACCGCTCCGGTAGCACCCTCGGATCACGATTTTCCACATATCATACTTCAGCCCTTTAGGCTCATATACCTGTCAACTAGCCCATTGGTTCATAATCATCATCACTTCGTCCCGAATTGTTTCCCTTCGGACCTTTCATAGTGCCATCAATGCATATGAGATGCCATGATAAATATGAATATGATATGCTCAATAGCAAGAAACCAATGCATACAGTAAATGACCTTACTTTTAGTCATGATGGGTGTGCAAGAGATATTGTTACACCTCGAAAAAAAAATTCTGCGTCATGTGCGTTGTGAGTAAACTAACGCAAGCTCGAAGAGGTCATGGAACCCTTATAAGGTTAATGAATATTTTTACCAAGTGTTAAGAAAGCATCTAAAGGTTTCAGAATCAAGCAAATCGAAGAAAATAAGTTTGTGAAAAATTTGGAAAAAAGTTGACAGAATTTTGGGTCAGCTTTGGAGGGGTATATCCCTTAGTATATTGGGAGTTTTAAGGTGTTTCAAAAGCCTAAAGTGCAGTTCGTCAAGTCTAGTTTCCAACGCAACAAACCGCTCGATGATACGACATCAGAGTAGAGAATTATGGACGTTACAAGTCAGGCGGACAAAGTAGAAACGCGTGCTACAGTAAAAATCAAAAAATTTAAAAACGAAAATCTGATTTTTCTCTCTCATTTTCTATCACCTTCTCTCCCTAAATTCTCTCTCCACTTCTCCAAAACTCTTTCTACCAAATCCATGGAAGGTAATTGTTCTTGTTCTCTTCAAGGTGGTGATGAACTTGGTCTTGGAAAGGGGTGAATAAAGTGAAGTTCTTCTACTATAAGGTATGTTCTTCCTATTATTTACATGATTGAGATGATGTAAAGGTTTAGCAATTCTTGGAGAGGAAAGAATCATAGGAGAAAAATCATAAAGTGTTGAATTGAAGTTGATGGGCATAAGGTGAATTTGAAAGGAGATTTTGGACTAATTTGAGATTAAATTAAATATAATTCCTTGATTATGGTATTGTGGATATGGTTATGGTTAGTTGAGAAATTTGGAAAACATCGTGTGGGATGTTTTATGGAACCTATTGGTGTTGATAATATTGTGGTTGATGTTGGTATTGTTATTATTGTTGTTGGTTGCTGGATTATAATTTTGGGCTAGGCATATAAGCAGGGGAGATGCCGCTCGAATTTCGGCAAATTCTAAAAAGATTTCATTTGGATGCTTGAGACAAGTGTATGATATTGAGCCTAATGATAATATGGATGGTTTACGTGTAGATTTACGAGCTTGGAAGGATAAAAGTTAAGTGGCTAAGGCTACCGAAAGGTATGTTAAGGCTTTCCCTTTCTTTCATTTTGGCATGATCCTATGATACGAGCGAACAACGAGTAATCGAGTCTCTATATTACTCTACTCTTAGAAGTATTAGGAGCATCTCAGTTATTAATGATCCTGTGTCACGACCCAGCTCCGTAGAGCCGTATCGGCGCCCTACTTAGGCACCCAAACAAACTTACGAACCAACTTGCCATATTAGGACATATCCCGGATTGAACGGATATTATTCGTACCGATAACGGATACGAGATGTCGTACAAATACGAAACGAATCTTTGTCCTAAGCGGTCGCCCGTGCAGAATCATCAGATCAAAATCGAAACTGGCGGAATGCACATCGCCCAGACACACACATGCATACAAACATATGGGCCATAATAGCATACGGGCCGCTTAAGGACGCAAAACAGAATCACATACGAACGAACCGGACCCATGACCCACAAACATGACTACAGGCCTCTACGAACAGACAGAACATACGAACATATGACGGGACAGGGCCCCGCCGTACCCGAACAGTCACAAATGTACAAAATATACATAGCAAAACATATATACCAAATGTGGGCTCCGGATCGAGGGGAGCACTCCAAAATAGCAGAATGGGAAGCCTAAACCGGAGGATCGCCCAACCGAGCGCCTGTACCGCGCGGCATGAAACGCGGCCCCGAAGAAAGGGGGTCGGTACGGAAAAAGTGCCGAGTATGCAAAGCAGAGATACAAGAATCCAAATCATGGCCGGAGTCGAAGATACAAAACGGATACGAGTAACAAATCAAACTCGTGCGTAATGCAAATGTGCGGAATGCAAATAAAAGTCATGCATAAGGCTCGAGAACGTGGTCACCCCCCGACGCCGGTGCCACAACACATCATACTCCGAAGTTTTTAAATCTCCGTACATCTCCGAACACATCATAATATCACACACATCAAATCATCGAACAAATCGTATGCCATATCACATCATAACGCCATAAACGGTAACCGGCCCTATGGCGAGGTCTCGAAACCGTAACACATCATCTTGCCGAATTTGTCACAACGCGCACGATCTCAAAACCGGCCCGGGTACCGGCGAGCGAAGTCATAACCATTGGCACGAGCAGAGTAGTGCAAAAACCATATGCTGATTAAAAATAAATTCCAAGACTCGATACATACTTTTATATACAAATACATTAGTATCAGAGGGTTCAAAATGAGTATCGAGTCAATCAGAATTAATATACAAAAGTCGCAGGCTTTTAAGTTATCGCTTTTTCTCAAAACACATCGTAGGTCATTCTCGGAAAATTTAGTATTATTCGTAATGACAAACGTTCAAATATCATTATGGGGCATTTCAAATGGACTTTAGAGTCATAGGCAAACGTTTTCTTTCCATATCGTACGAACTGAGTCAAACGAATCAAATACGGGAAGCCTCGGGACTTGCGGGCCCACCTCGGGTCAAGTCGAGGCGGCAAACATAAATTACAAACATTAGGCTCCCAAAGGTTATTCATAAGAGTTTCGGAGTGTTTCAAATACATTTGCGAGAGTTACCAAGGTGTAAGCATTCTTTTAGCCAAACATAAGGATTATAGTTCAATTGCGCTGAATGAATAGTACGCAAATTCAAACTCGGATTTCCAAGAGCAGAATTATCCCCGAGGTTCCGTTTTCGGCCTAATAGGTCTAGGACATGCCATATGAAGAATAGGTAAGCTTTACATACCTTACGGACGTCTTATGCTTGCTTAAACTCAAATCCCGTTTCGTCCAGAATCTGCAAATGGTCAAAGTCACCAAATGTAAATCATATGCATCTAGGGAGCTTATTTTTAGCCCTTACTTGTCTACAAGAATTTGGGCAGCATCTCCCCTATAAATCCAACATCCCCGAGCATTAAACTCGGCTTAAACAACAACAACCAACCCAACAACAACAACAACAATACCAAGAATATCAATAATCGTCACAAAACACGCTATAAGATAAATAGTCTTCTTTTCTACATAAGGCAACAAATTCCATTCCAACTTCACAATATCCAACTAATGTCATTATTCTCATATTCACTAGCTAACCCAAGGTTATTCAAACATATTTCAATGACTTTCCGAACAATATTCACCAATTCAAGTATTTCCACCAATTCCATATTCTATCCAAAACCTCTAATCTTCAACATGCATATTCATAACATTTTTCCATCTTCCAATTTCATAATTCATAATCATAATCCACATCTAAGATCTTACTTTCATCATTATATAAAAACTATATAAAAATCACATAAATTTCTCATAACAACATACAACCAACTTCAACACCAACTTGACTCATCCAACCTCTCTTTTCATCACAAACATCACAACAACACAACTAACAACTACATGAAACTTAATTCACTCCTCCTCCATACCACATGGCACACGGCCAAACACACCCTTCACACACACACACACACCATGCACATACACACCACACTTTCATAATTCTCATCTAATTCTATTCATTATAACATATAAACTTATTCCATAACTCAAAACATAAAATTCATACCTTTTTCCAATAAGTTCTCCTTGCCAAAAGAGGCACTTTCTTGCCAAGATATTTGTATCACTTTGTAGAGAATCTTGAACTTAATAAGAATCCAAGAAGAAACAAATTTTTGAATCAAGAACCAAGGCTCCAAGAAATTTTTTTTCTTTTTTCTTTCCCTTTTTCTCTTGGAGCCGAGAGCTCCTTCTTCTTTTTCTCTTCTTTTCTTTTAATTTCTTGAAGTTTCTTGAAACCACTCCACCTTATATTAATTTGGCACATGGAAAATTATTAATTCTTGGTGGGTTTGGGCCATCAATTGGCCGGCCACCCTCACCATTTTTGGGCCTCTTTTCTTATTTTTTTTTTGAGCCCAATTGTTGGCCAAATTTTTGTAATTCATGAAACCAATTTCCAAAATTCTGATTTTGTCCTTAACCTTCCTCAATAATTCCGCACCAATGTTTCCATAGCCGACATATTCATACTAATAAGATCCAAATGTGGCCTCATTTCTTACAAGCAAAGATTATTCCAAACTTTCCAAATATGCAAAAATGCCGGATGTAACATCCTCCCCCCCTTTAGAACATTCGTCCTCGAATGTTGAATCTACCGCGTGGGGAAACATGATAAGTTGGGGAGGCCCATGTGCCAACTACATACTCGTATTTGTTCAGGGCGCTTGTGAGGGCATTCATCTTCCGACTCCTACTTCTTCCTTTGCCATTCTCCGATATTACCATATCAGGGCTATTTGGAATCCTTATTAGTCTAGAGATCCGTACAATCTTAAATCGGATATATGACGAACAGAATCTTTGTCAGAACCAGAAGATCAGACGGATGTCAGGCGGAATCATATCCGGAATCAGAAGTACAGAGGCATAGCATACGTTATATCAAGCAGATTCGTAACCAGAGCCAGACGCATAGGAGTATATCGGACAAACCCATAATCAGAGTCAGATGTACTGAACTATATCGGATAAATCCGTAGTCAGAGTCAGACGTATGGAAGTATGTCGGACAGATCCGTGATCAGAGTCAAACGTACAGAGAAGTAGCAGACAGATTTGTAATCAGAGTCGGACGTACAGAGACGTATCAGACAGAAACATAATCAGAGTCGGACATACAGAGGTATATCAGACAAAACGTATTCAGATTCAGAAATACAGAGGCATACTAGGCAGAGCTTCATCAAAATCGAGGAGGTGCAGAAGTATGACATACAGAATCACGATCAAAGTCAGACCACTTTCATTAATGCTTCAGGGACTTACAGAAAATTTCCCTGTCACGTTTCACTTCTTGCTTGATTACAGACTTGTTCTTCCCATTTCTACACAAATGATTTCCTACTTCTCTTGTCGTCTCCCTTGAAGGCTTTAATTAATCATATTTCTTATCCTTAATCCCTTCCAATATTTCAATTTCCTTACTCATTTTCTTTTCCAAGTATCGTCATTTATAACGTAATCAGGGTCAATCCATTCCATAACATTTATTTTCCACCTTCCGCTTTGTCTCATGTGTTCTGTTTTGTAATGCCTTCCGTTAATCGCGACATTTGTCACTAGAACCTACCTCTCGATCAACGTAGTCACCAGGGGAAAGTCATACACATACAGATACATTTATTATCATCCTTTTTACAAACGTCTCCAACCACTATTCAAATTCTCTCTAAATCCCGAGCGATATTGCTCCTTCTTTCTTTCACCCATTTAGTTTGCTCAGTCTGGGTGACTCCTGTAAGGGTGCTGGCTACTTTACATTTTTGCTTTTCCTTTAGGTTACCCCAAATTTTCATTTATTTCTTATACCTATAATTGTGCAAATTTTTGTATCCTTCCCAGGGGGTCACCCATCCCAAAATTACTCTGGTTCCAGCACGCTTAACCTCGAAACTTTCACGCGTTTTGTTGCGTTATTGCTAATATAATCTCGTCGACTGCCCCACACAACCTTTGTCACTCAATTTAGGGCAGATTGGGGTCTTAGTAAACTTTCGGACAGTTCTCGTAGCGGGTCCCACCCCGATCTAAACCATACAATTACCATCTTGCCCGCCTTATCTAAGTCTTGAATATTCACTTTCGTCCACACATCCCACAAGTTTCTAGATTTATCTTTCGTGGCGGGGACCCCTCGGTCGCCCTTGCTTTTAACCGCCTAAAATCTTTAATCCAACGTAATTGATTTACTCTATCGACATCGACTTCAAGGCATGTTAAGAACTTATATCTCATTTTCCCTTTTATAATGCTAGAAAAATTTGGGCGAGATTCCTCCGTACTTCTTACTAACCCAACACACATACACGAAATATAAACAATGCCTCACAGGGCCAACATATATACACACGTATTATATCGTATCATGGCCATACAAGGCTAATAATTTCGAGTAAATTATAAAGATGTCAAGACTTACCTTACATACATAACTCAAATAGCGCCGGTGGCATTTTCCTATTTATTTTCCCTTTCGATCTTCAACTTTACACTTCAATCATACTTCAAATAACTTCCCCAATACACATCCTCCGTACCATTACTTACCTGTATACTGTGTAGCTTCCAATATCATCAATCACCGTCTTCTGTCGATACCGTTCTTCGACTGAAATCAAAGGTTAGTAAAAAGGAATGCATTTCCTACGGCTGGCTCTATCGCACGATCTAAGATCCAAAGAAAAGTAACACCCTAGATGTCCTGTAGCCTCCTGTTTATAGATGTGGTGCACAACACACCGATAAACAAGACTCTACGAGACACGGCACGTAGACATTCCGAGGACAAACCGTACGATACCACTTTTGTCACGACCCGAATCCGTAGGCCGCGACCGGTGCCCTACTTAGGCACCCAAACAAACTTACGAACCAACTTGCCATATTAGGACATATCCGATTGAACGGATATTATTCGTACCGATAACGAATAACGGATGTCGTACAAATACGGAAACGAATGCGTCCTAAGCGGTCGCCCGTGCGAAATCATCGGTATCAAAATCGAAAACCGGGCGGAATGCACATCGCCCCCGTACACACACATACATACAAACATATGGGCCATAATAGCATACGGGCCGCTTAAGGACGCAAAACGAATCACATACGAACGAACCGGACCCATGACCCACAAATATGACTACGAGCCTCTACGAAAATGAATGACGAACATACGAACATATGACGGGACGGGGCCCCCCGTGCCCGAACACCGTCACAAATGTACAAAATATACATAGCCAAACATATATACCAAATGTGGGCTCCGATCGAGGGAGCACTCCAAAATAGCAGAATGGGAAGCCTAAACCGAGGATCGCCCAACCGAGCGCACAGCTGCGCGCGGCATGAAACGCGGCCCCCGAAGAAAGGGGTCGATACGGAAAAAGTACCGAGTATGCAAAGCGGGAGATACGATAACCAAATCATGGCTGGAGTCGAGGAAGATACAAATACGTAACAAATCAAACCCGTGCGTAATGCAAAATGTGCGCAAATAAAAGTCATGCATAAGGCTCGAACGTGGTCACCCCCCGACGCCGGTGCCACAACACATCATACTCCGGAAGTTTTCAAATCTCCGTACATCTCCGAACACATCATAATATCACACACATCAAATTATCGAACAAATCGAGGATGCCATATCACATCATAACGCCATAAACGGTAACCGGCCCTATGGCGAGGTCTCGAAACCGTAACACATCATCTTGCCGAATTTGTCACAACGCGCACGATCTCAAAACCGGCCCGGTACCGCGAACGAAGTCATAACTATTGGCACGAGCAGAGTAGTGCAGAAACCATATGCTGATTAAAAATAAATTCCGGGACTCGACACATACTTTTATATACAAAGACATTAATATCAGAGGGTTCAAAATGAGTATCGAGTCAGTCGGAATTAATATACAAAAGTCGCGAGCTTTTAAGTTATCGATTTTTCTCAAAAACACATCGTAGGTCATTCTCGGAAAATTTAGTATTATTCGTAATGACAAACGTTCAAATATCATTATGGGGCATTTCAAATGGACTTTAGAGTCATAGGCAAACGTTTTCTTTCCATATCGTACGAACTGAGTCAAACGAATCAAATACGGGAAGCCTCGGGACTTGCGGGCCCACCTCGGGTCAAGTCGAGGCGGCAAACATAAATTACAAACATTAGGCTCCCAAAGGTTATTCATAAGAGTTTCGGAGTGTTTCAAATACATTTGCGAGAGTTACCAAGGTGTAAGCATTCTTTTAGCCAAACATAAGGATTATAGTTCAATTGCGAATGAATAGTACGCAAATTCAAACTCGGATTTCCAAGAGCGTAATTATCCCCGAGGTTCCGTTTTCGGCCTAATAGGTCTAGGACATGCCATATGAAGAATAGGTAAGCTTTACATACCTTACGGACGTCTTATGCTTGCTTAAACTCAAATCCCGTTTCGTCCAGAATCTGCAAATGGTCAAAGTCACCAAATGTAAATCATATGCATCTAGGGAGCTTATTTTTAGCCTTTACTTGTCTACAAGAATTTGGGCAGCATCTCCCCTATAAATCCAACATCCCCGAGCATTAAGCTCGGCTTAAACAACAACAACCAACCCAACAACAACAACAACAATACCAAGAATATCAATAATCGTCACAAAACACGCTATAAGATAAATAGTCTTCTTTTCTACATAAGGCAACAAATTCCATTCCAACTTCACAATATCCAACTAATGTCATTATTCTCATATTCACTAGCTAACCCAAGGTTATTCAAACATATTTCAATGACTTTCCGAACAATATTCACCAATTCAAGTATTTCCACCAATTCCATATTCTATCCAAAACCTCTAATCTTCAACATGCATATTCATAACATTTTTCCATCTTCCAATTTCATAATTCATAATCATAATCCACATCTAAGATCTTACTTTCATCATTATATAAAAACTATATAAAAATCACATAAATTTCTCATAACAACATACAACCAACTTCAACACCAACTTGACTCATCCAACCTCTCTTTTCATCACAAACATCACAACAACAACTAACAACTACATGAAACTTAATTCACTCCTCCTCCATACCACATGGCACACGGCCAAACACACCCTTCACACACACACACACCATGCACATACACACCACACTTTCATAATTCTCATCTAATTCTATTCATTATAACGTATAAACTTATTCCATAACTCAAAACATAAAATTCATACCTTTTTCCAATAAGTTCTCCTTGCCAAAAGAGGCACTTTCTTGCCAAGATATTTGTATCACTTTGTAGAGAATCTTGAACTTAATAAGAATCCAAGAAGAAACAAATTTTTGAATCAAGAACCAAGGCTCCAAGAATTTTTTTTTCTTTTTCTTTCCCTTTTTCTCTTGGAGCCGAGAGCTCCTTCTTCTTTTTCTCTTCTTTTCTTTTAATTTCTTGAAGTTTCTTGAAACCACTCCACCTTATATTAATTTGGCACATGGAAAATTATTAATTCTTGGTGGGTTTGGGCCATCAATTGGCCGGCCACCTTACCATTTTTGGGCCTCTTTTCTTATTTTTTTTTTGAGCCCAATTGTTGGCCAAATTTTTGTAATTCATGAAACCAATTTCCAAAATTCCGATTTTGTCCTTAACCTTCCTCAATAATTCCGCACCAATGTTTCCATAGCCGACATATTCATACTAGTAAGATCCAAATGTGGCCTCATTTCTTACAGGCAAAGATTATTCCAAACTTTCCAAATATGCAAAAATGCCGGATGTAACATCCTGTACCTCTCTATTATGATTATTCCTTCTGTTCATGGGTCCTAAATATTGTATCATGATAAGGTTAGTTCATGTTTATGCATATCATTCATTTGCATACATGCATATTTACCCGTGACCAGAAGGCGTTATATACGTGTATATTATGTATATTATATATATATATATGGGGTATGGGAAAAGGGCGAGGCGTTATATACGCATTACCACCTGATCAGCTGGTGCACAGTGATGATGATTATGATGCCCGAAGGGGCCTATATGATAATTATGATGCCCGAAGGGGCCTATATAGGATAGGGATCGAGCCGAACGTTCCTCGGCATTATGACCTATGTATCACATATCATACGCCCTCAGAGGCATTTTCAGTAAGCAGAGATATACAAATATGTTCTGATAGTAAGACATAGAGATGCATTCATACAGACATGTTCAGATAGTCAGACATATAGATGCATTCATACAGACATGTTCAGATAGTCAGACATATAGATGCATTCATACATATGTATTCAGTCAGTCAGTTTAGTTTATGATTCTCAGATTTTTTTCATGACTCCTATGTGTATGTTACTCTTCTGCCTTACATACTCAGTACATTATCCGTACTGACTCCCCTATTATGTGGGGGGCTGCGTTCATGCCTGCAGGTTCAGATAGCCAGGAAGACAGATCGCATCCTTAGGCTGCTTCTTCAGCTTGATAGTGGAGCACTCCTCTCTTGTCGGAGTTGCCGTCTAGATCGGGTATGTGTCCTGATGTTATGGGTAGGGCGGAGGCCCTGTCCCGTCCGCAGCATGTCCAGTATGTCAGTAGAGGCTCATAGACACTTATATTCAGTCAGACAGTGTGGCCCGCTCAGCACATGTTTGGTTACATAGTTTTATCGGGTAGCCTTGTCGGCTTGTACCCCGGTTCAGTTTAGTGATGCATGTATATATATATATATATATATATATCTTTTGAGGGCTGTGACCCTCCAGTTTATGACATCTATCAGTTAGCAGATCATGTTGTGAGTGCCCTCAGGTGGCCCAGAATGAGCATAAGCAGATATATTATGTACGTTCAGTGGCATCTAGGAGGTCAGCTTCTGGGTGTCCGTCATAGTCCTCTGGTTGGGCTATGACAGATATATAATAAGCATGGATATGTCATGCATCACAATAAGAAGTCGGAATGCACACAAGATTCCCTTTTTCAAGTTCTCATAATCACAAAGGTCCCACCTTTAGCCTCTTATACACAATAAGGTTCCGTCTCAAGATAACTTCATCACTCCGTCCGGAAACATTTCCCCTCGGACCCACATATGTATCCTCAAATATATATAATGCATGAGATACAAAGTAAGGCATGATTATAACATGTGCAATGACAAGAAGCCAATAGATACAGTAAAAGATCTCATTTTTATTCATTATAAGCTGTAAAGGGCCTATTTTTAACCAATTACGCAATAAGGTCATTATCTTAGCTTCTTTTCCTATTTTTGACGAGCATTTAGGAGTGATGAGTACCACACATATCAAACAAGACAGACTCACAATAAAAGAGACAGAAAATACGGGCTTCATACCCCACTCACAGATCCATAGGATCATACAATCTACCATCTAGTGCCGAAAACATGGCATTCAGACCAACTATACAATTTAAATTGCACAAGTTCCTATAACATGTCACTATACCCGATACAAGTGCTCGTCACCTCACGAGTATCGGGACCCCCTTATTAACCCCTTTACACCCTGTTATTTAGTTCAGTTTTATCAACCACGATGCTTAAGTTAGATTTTACAGTCTCAACATGCCTGGTAAGAAGTCCAGCCAAATCACAACAGAGCCTTGTCCTCCCGTAGAGCTTTTGAACAATCCAATCTGCTCAAATACAGATTAAGCATAAGAATACGAGACAAACGATGTCCATATTACCTTATAGAAGATCTGGGTCCAAAAAGTCAACCCATAGACCCCGTTCTAAACTCCAAAGGTCAATTTCATAATTTTATTGGAAAACGATTTCAATATGGTCTAATTAGTATTCTAGGAAGTCATACGAATCCATTGATACCTAGAATGGCATTCTTTATATCCAAACCCAAAAAGTCCCCAAAATAGGATTCCGAGCTACGAAGGGAAAAATAGGAAATTCATCCCAAAATCAGTTTATCCAAGATTTATAGAGTCCATAACTCAAAAATTAGTCAAAACTATCATCATTTTCATGCTCAATTGAAAGAATCGTAGTCTCTTAAGTTAGGGTTTCAAAACCCACAACTAAATCAAGATTTCTAGCATGAATTTCCATAATATTGGTTGATATAATCATAAGGGAGTGATTAGGAACTTATCCACTTGAAGAACCTCGAAGAATCTCTCAAAAACCACCCTTAGTCGAGCTTCCAAACTCCAAATATATGAATGAGAGGTCTAATGTTAGAAATAGGATTTTAATAGGGTTCTGGCCAGCGATTTCTGCGCCAGCGGGCGATTCTTCGCGCCCGCGAGTCCACACCTGCGGACAAACCACCGCAGGGGCGAAGTAACTTAAAATCTCGGAGGTGCGCGCTTGCGGACCAATCCACGCCGGGGCGACTCCGCTTCTGCGAACAAATCCTCGCAACAGCGAGACCCAACATCAATCCCAAAATCTCGCACATGTGGGCCTCCTTCCACAGGAGCGACACCGTAGGGGCGGACAAAGGCTCGCAGGGGGGAGTACACTAGAATAGCAAAAATTTGGTTTTTGACTCTCACACCCTGAAATCCCGAGACTCACCCGGAACGTCCACGATACAAACCAAATATGCAAACACATGTAAAAACGCGCTACGAACTCACTCGCGCACTCAAAATTCCCAAAAGAGGTCTCGTTGACCAAGTCAACCCCGAACGGCCAAAAACCAACTTTCCAACCAAATGACCAAAATGCCGCCAAGACCCTCGAGGACTTAACCAAATACTCAACGAGCCTATATTCGACTTTCCGGAGCTAATGGAACCGACAAAATTCACAAAATGACACCGTTACCCCCGATGATGCCTAAAGTCAACCAAACACTTAAGGATTCTTTTAACTTAGCAAATTTTCCAACTTAAGAGGTTTCAACTACCTTGGGAATTGTGCCAACCATGACCACCACACAGCAATCCAAAACAAGCAAAGGGGCGGGTTCACAAGGGAAAAATAGGCAAAAACAAGAAAACAACCAAAACGACCTAATAGGTCGTTACACTTATGATCAACGATTTCATAAGAATTCACTATCACTACTAATTATGCAAGTAAGAAGGAGAATATTTGATTGTTTTATAAACTAATGCAAAAAGTAAATAACTAACTATTTATGCGAACAATTTGTAACGAACGTTTGTTTAACACATGAGTTTATCACAGAGCGATGAGTATTCCAGGGTCGTGGTTGATTCACCAATCATATTGAGTCATTCAAGTATCTAACCTAGCAAATTTATTCACGATTGCTAATTAACCGGATTATTAATGATACGATTCAGCTTGGGATAAAAAAACGCTGAAAATTAAGATAGATAGAAATAAAGGGATGAGAATTGAAGAAAGGGGATGAGAAAAGAGGAATAAAGGCTAGACCCTCTTGATGATGAATCTATGGAAAAACCTAGATATATCAAACCTAGACCCTTCCAATTGGATTCAATCAAGGAACCTAAGCTATTTGAATTCCAATCAAGAGTCACAAACTTGAAATCGACAAATAAGCAACTCTCATATGAAAATCAATGGAAAAATGGTTCATAGCCCACAAAGGAATCCACCTATGATGAACTATAACTATCACTAACCCTATGGCTACTAAGCGAAACAAAGTCTCATATCCAAAGAGTATTTTCAATACATCATCATTAATAAACTAAGTAATGAAATAACTAAGTGTAGCATTTATACTACTATGCTAAAGAAGACTAAGCTAGTTATTACAAAAATACCCTTAATGAAGTAAGGACCTTGTTTGGTAGCCTTCTTTAGGGATGATGACTTGAATTGTGAAAATAGTCTCTTGCATAGCTAGCCACCATCGTGTCCCGCCAACTTATCTTCACTCCACACGACCAAGCAAGCATCCATACATCATATGCTTGATTTGGCTCATGTGTGCTCCTCGGATTGTATCATCCTCCCCTTCAAAAGGATTCATCCTCGAATCCATACCTTGCAAAATGTAGAAGAGAATGAGTACATATCCTCTCACAAAACAAACAAGGTAATTATCATAAGGTAAATGATAATACCTAAAGTAAGCATAGCAGGCAACCAACACACTAAATGGCTCACTCTTATGATATAACCAAGCATCATATGGATCTAGAAAGAACATGTATCCAAATAATGCCAAAGACACTTGGCTATTCAAGGAAATGGAACAAAAGGGTAAATCAAAGGAACCAATGCACTTAGGAAAACAATCTTGCATGTTCTCATTGGCCCTAACAATCAAAAGTCATATATCTCCCTTTAAGTCTAGAAACAAGTGAAATCCCTCATGGCTAAGTGCAATATCACAAATAAGCCCAACCCAAGTCGAAGGTCTAACCATCACACTAGCCCACCTCAATAAAGGATCACTACCAAGTCAACGCCGGGGTCAAATACAAAGGTATCACCCACACTATTTTGCTTACAATCCCCATGCAAGCCTAACATGAAATCAAGTAATAACACTACAACAGAATCACATTAATGGATAGAAGTGCTACTACTATACTCATAACATGAAGTTACCTCCATGGCTTTAGAAAGCCCAAGAATAAGCATGAGCCACGAATACATACCGTCCTTGAAGGAAGTACAAGATGTGACTTCATACCAAAGTGTAGTCCAATGAGGTCTCCTCAAATGGTCTTCATCTTCAAGACTCCTCTTTTGATAAAACTTCGTAAACAAGCTAGTCAAATAACCAAGCTTATCAAGAGAGAGAGAGTTTTACCTTTTGTCATGACCTAACTAGTGGGCCATGACGGGTACCCGGAGCTGGCTACCGAGCACCACTCACCATGGTATCTATCTTACCCAACCTGGACAACTATCATTCAACATAGGACTTGTCATAAACCAATTTTTGAATCTCCCAAAACATGTATATATACATATACATATAAGCCCACAAGGCTACGAGATAATATACAAAATATACACTGAGGTGATCATGGGACATCTACTACCCCACATATGTATCTACGAGCCTCTAACTGGAGTACTAAAATCATAAGGACGGGACAGGACCCCGCCATGCCCCAAATATGTGCTCAAGAGAATATACTAATAAACGGCAACTCCGGAGAAGTGGAGTGCTCCGGTGTATCTGCTGATAATGCTCTTAGGGATCTGGACCGTCTCCTTGTCTACCTGCGGGCATGAACGCAGCAGCGTCCATAAAAGAAAGGACATCAGTACGAACAATGTACTGAGTATTTAAGGCATGAATAATGACATAATAAAGAGACAAGGAACATGAGATAAAGAGATAACACACACATATATGATTGCCTCTTAAGGCGGATACCATGCACGCTAACTTTTACTTTTAAAACCACAACATAACATGTGTGTGTGTGTGTATATATATATATATATATATATATATATATATATATATATATATATATATATAATATAAGTAAGTGTCTAAGTCATATATCATTACTAGCCCGCGAACGAGATAGTCTTCTCACGCCGCCCACTAGTGGTGCTATCATCATCATCCATAAGCTGCCCACTTATGCCCAGCGTAGTGGTGTCTGCCCGGTCAACTAGGCCCGGTATAATCATATATATAAAAAAATAAGTATGCATATGAGCCCAATCAAAACTGCAATCATATCAGAGTGACGTAAGGTCGGTGACCTCCAATTGTATTATGGAACATTCATCATCACTATATCTCACCTTGAAGGAGCTAATATTATACGGTGAGACAACAACAAGAAATAACATCAATGAATTCAGGAAATAAGATTGTTAACTCATAATAGTATCATCTCTTAAGCTTCGGAATCTCTGAAACATAGCATCATCATCATCATCATTATCATGGAACGTATCTTGTCTCTAGCTCATGAGGGACTCTTAATAATCTTAGACTTCCAACTTTGGAATGTAAGAAGGTCATGGAAATATAGAGGGGATATCATAATGTAGGAGTCATGCCTTTGAAAGAGAGAGGACTAGCCTTAACATACCTTTACGTCTTTTTGACAACTGGACGTTCTCCTTCCAAGCTCATGACTCTACGTTCAAGAGAATTCGTACTAAATTAGCACATTGCGAACATGCTTAGATCTAGACTAAAGCGACTAAAAGGCTAACAAAAATTGGGTAGCATTTCTTTTGTTCTGACAACATCCTCCATATAATAAACAACTCCCACAATATCATAATCAGCAAACTTCATCAAGCTAGACGTTATTCAATTCCCAAAATCCCCTTTCAAAGACATCCATAACCATAATTATGACACAACATCATATTCATTCACATATATTGCTTCTACAACATCTTTAATATCATTCATAGCAAGATTATATTCATTACGTATCAAGAACTATGATTCAAGTCAAGTTACTAATCAAACATAGCACTATTTCCATATTTGAACTTCATACTCTACTTTCTTCCATAATCCAAGTCTTTCAACCACTCAATATTCTTAATAACATGGAATGAACATAAAAATCACCTTTGATTATGTAGGAGTGGGCTTTGGATGAGAATACTTCACTTAGAGAAAACCCCAACTTCATTTCCGAGGAAATTTCTAGCTCCCATCAACCCTAGTTAGTATTCTTGCACTTGATTCTACTAGTTTTTGGTATTTGATCTTTGATATCCCTTGAGTTTACATTAGTAGGGCATGAAGAATATTCTAGAGTTCTTGAGAGGAGTGGAGAAGATGGAAAATGAAAAATTAGAACTTGGGGCTTATATTTATAATTGCAAAAATCTGCCCCGTAATGATTTTATACGGACACTTATACGGTCCGTATAAGTGACCGTATAAGTCCATCAGAGACTGGTCCATTCTGTGACTGTTATACGGAACACTATACTGACCGTATAAAGTTATACGAACCGTATAGTTGGTCGTATAACTCACCCTTTTCCGAAAATATTCTAGTCGATTCGTTTGATCTCTAATCCTTATGGAACCTTCTTAACACTCGTCTAACACTTCATTAACAATTCAAGGAACCTTATAACTCATCCTCAAGACCTTACTAAATAATCGCTAGCTCGATAATTACAGAACCTTTCCCCAACACAACTTATACTTCACTTTCGTTTGACGACCTTAGTCTCACCAATTCATATAACTCCACATTCTTATCGCATGCACTTTAAAGCTACCAAATATCCTTCTTATGTTCATAAGAGATCCATTCTTACCTTATGCTTACTCTAGTCTACTCACAGTATGATAACCCAAATTTTTGAGGTGTAACACTCTTCCTTCCCCCCCCCCCCGAAACATTCGCCCTCGAATGTTAAGTTCTCGGGGATTCTACAAAATTTTTGCCAGAGTTTCTCCTGTATTATGGTGCTACCATCCTGTCACAACAACCTAGAATAACATCGCCTCACAGGGCTACAACAACAACACGAAAACATGGCCACACACGACCAAATTGATTAAGAGAAAACATTACATACTTGGGAACAACGGCATTTCATCTTGTACCTCTGCTGGAGTGGAAATAAGTACTAGTATTTGGACTTCATATCTTCTTACGCTTCCCAATGCACCTCTTTTACTTCCTCGTCCCTTCATAATACCTCCATCGAGCTTATATTTTTAGTTATTCCTTCACTATTCCAAAACCATTTGAGAGGGCAGCAAGAAATTCTCATAGGATCTTTTAATAATTTTTCCCAAATCTCTTCGAAATGAAATTTTCACACTCCAATGATTTAATACCCTCTCATTCTTGCAAGATTTATGTGACCACCTATATATATCAATTCCAAGCCATCTTGACAGGTCTTTTTATCTTTCGTAAAGGTCTAACGTACGTGTTCTAGCATATCTTGTGAAGTTCGGAAACGAGCTCTATCCGCTTATCTATTCCAAAATAGAGGTTTACTAGGATGACCTATCTTTCCCAGATCTCTCAAAATGTATCGATCTTCAGGCACTGGTAGAGAACCAAGCGTTTTAGTTTGGCAGATTTTTCATAGGTAGCTCATACGATTTTTTTACAATTGCAACACCCATTTTAGCTCTAGATTTATCCTCATTCTTGATTATTACCACAAAATTGTCTTACACAAGTTTATCCCGCATTATTTTCTTCAACACCACCTATCGCTTTCAGTTCCTCATTTAAATCCATCTTACTACATTTAATTCAAGATGCGGCCTTAATTCCTTTGTGTTTGAGTACTAAGCTTGAAATTCCCGTATCACCCGTACAGTTTCTCTCTTAAACGATCACACCCACTTATTCCTTTTCATTGTAGGTCGCTACCGTCGAGTATTCACATGCCTTCAACTAGTTCATTTCCATTTCAATCCTCTTCTATTGTTAACTCCATGTCCTTCCGCTAGCAAAGGTATTACCAAATTCTGAGTCAATTATTTTTACCTTCAAGTCTTTCCCTATACAACGCTTCCCTAATCATTATGTGACATTGGAACTTCGCATCCATGTGTCTTACTTGCGGTGGCTATTCCACTTGACTTCCCGTCTTAGTCCATCATTCACTTCTCCCTCTAATCTAAATCTTACTCTCATTGCCTGTATCTCCGCACCATGAAATCATTCGCATGTGCCCCTTATTGTACTGAAATACCATTTCATTCTTATCTATCTTGCGCTTAAACTGAAGCTGCAATACTCACATGATGTATCTTCTTGAGGTTAATACCGCTCTTCCATCACATGCCCATCCTTTAACTCTACCTCATAACCCACCTTATTATTGTACAACTGCCATGTTGGATTCTCCGCCCGTCTTCCATTCTACGGCCCATATCTTGTATTATCTCACTCTTACGCCTTCGGCGGCCACGTTGCCTTGGAAAGTCGAAGATTACTTCTTTGATGGTCTCTTTTGGTTACTGTTTAGTTGCCACGACTATCGAATCATAAGGGGATTGTCTTTACCCCAATGTTTATTTCATTACTTCTATTAATACCCATAAACCGTCTCGTATGTTCACCATTTCCATTGATGACCGTGAGTACAAACATAAATTTTAGCCACAAAAGGAGGAGAATAATATCCAAAAATTAATGTGTGTGTGTGTGTGTGTGTGTGTGTGTGTGTGTGTGTGTGTGTGTGTGTGTGTGTGTGTGTGTGGGGGGGGGGGGGGTGAATACCCCCATTGATAGCAAATCAACAGTAGTCAAGAAACACCAAAGGAATTGTGAAAGCATGCATATAGAGTTTACATATACGTAAGGACGATGAGCTAGTAATTGCACAAGGAAGAACTGTATATGTGAAGAAGAAACCATGTTATTGCTCATACAAAGGAACCAAGGAATCCAAGGAAGATTAATCATCAGAAATTGAGGCACTTCAGTATAAGGAATTATCGAGTACTACTACAGTAAGACTGGAAATGCCACAGATTCAGTGTAAGAAAACCCAAAAGGGGTAAGGAATATTAACTAGTGGAGCAAAATAAATCAGTGCTGACACAGCTAAATGGTATGCAGACAAGAGATAGAGTAACATTGCAGCAAGAGAGGATTGTCGCTCCAACAAATCGATATAGCATCATAAGTCTATGAATTATGGTTACGACTTATTAACTTAAGGTGTATAGCCTCCAAGGCACCGCGAAGAGGATCATAAGTTGCGAATAAGTTCAGTTCCGAATGAGTGAATATGACTGCAAGTAAGTAAAGTAAATACCAGCAAATGCCAGTGAGAATATTGACATCAATGTCAGAACGAGCTCTCCTACACCATTTAAGGAAGAATGTTTTTAAGGGGGGAAGGATGTTACACCCCGTATCTTCGAAAAAGCACTTATCAAATTTGAAACATAAGTACGTTGAGTTATGGTTAAGTAAAACCACTTTGGAATATAAGTAGCAAGCATTATTAAGTATATTTAATGAGTGAAGGATGTATATAAGGCATACCGGAAGTTTTTATAAGAAAATGAGCGGAAGAAATGGAGTGGTACGACTTTGGACAAAGGATAGGTAAAGTTTCGTGTGAAAATTTTGATCCAACTTGAGGGAAGAATATCTCTTAGCATATGAAGTTTTTTTAAGTGAAACAAAGGCCTAAAATGAAGTTCGTCGAGTCTAGTTTCCAACGCAACAAATCTCTCATCGATATGACACTGGAGTAGAGAATTATGGACGTTACAAGTTAGGCTGACAAAGCAGAAACGCATGCTACAGTAACTGCTACAGTAACCGACTTGCTACAGTAACTGCTATAGTGACCGGACCCGAATTTTGAACCTTATAAAAGGCGCAAAACCCCATATTTTTCACCCAAAATCATATTTTAAAGCTCAGAAACATAAAGGGCAATTATGTCATAAAAAGTTGAGGGTTTGAGTGATTTTCAGAGTGGCGGATATTAATCGAAGCTCGGATAATGCATAGATGTGATTCTAGTATGGTTTTACGGTGGATTCAAGGTGGATATTAAAGATATCGCTATTTTAACAATAATAAGAATCTCTCCTTATTAATATTACTTTTGGTTTACTTACGAAGACAGAATGATACGTGATCCATGAATAAAGTTGCTGGTTGAGAAATTGGAAAACATCTGCTGAGGTATTTTGGCAATTTTAGCATTGGGACAACGTACGCTGCTGATGTCAAATCCATAGTTGTTGTTTTGTTGGTATTGTGATTTCGGGCAGAATATCCTTGAGGAGATGCTACCCAAATTTCAGCAAATTTTAAGAGGATTTAATTTGAAGGCTTAAGACAAGCATATGGTAATGAGCCTAACAATAGTATGAATGTCTTTAAATGTAGATTACGGGACTGCGAATGATCTTATGTAGATTGCAAGACGTAAAGTAAGTTGGAAAAGTCGAGGAAGTAAGCCTCTGTGTATGTTAAGACTCTTCTTTCTTTCTAAAGGCATGATTCTTTTTCCTATGAACGCATACATGATTCTATAATATCCTATTTCCAAAAAGCACGAAGCTCACGATTCTCCAAAGTGCTTATGATGCTAAAGATGGATGTTTCTATGATGGTAACAATGATGATGATTCCATTTCTTAAGATTCCTACTATTGAGACCTTTTTGACTATTCGCACAAAGGTCTGCTATTCACGAAGATTATTGTTATATCCCGTATTTTGAGTAACGGAACAACTCAAGTGAATTATGAGAAGTTAGGGACAAGGCTATCCCGAGAGACTTGCGATTGTTTTAAAGGCTTAAATTGTGTATGATTTGTATGTCTTGGAAATGTTAACAAACCCTCGAAGGAATTTTCCATAATTAGTAAGTGGACTATTTTGGGAAAGTTGAAAATTCAAAAAAAAAAAGAGAGAGAGCAAGGGTGGCCGGCCACTTGTAGGGCCATGACCACATGGAATGATTTGGTGTGGCAATTTAAAAGATGACTTCCTAGTCATCTACTTAGTCACTCCATACTTAGAGTTTTCAAGAACATTCAAGAGAACAAAAAAA
>NW_026714524.1:0-19996 GCF_029784015.1 Lycium ferocissimum | reverse complement strand
CTTTTTTTTTGGGCACTTTACCCGGGGGTTAACAACCTTCAAAACCAAAAATTTAGAATTTTCCCTGAAATGCCCCCCCTTTTCCAATAGAGTGTTGAATCACTCCATAAGTGTGTAACAACCTATTATGCTCACCCCTAATTCAGAAAATCACTAACCATGGAAAATTGTACCAAAAGCTGAACACAAAACTTTTACCAATGAGAAAAATTTCGGGTGGAAAGATTACCATACCTGTGTCTTGATGAATTGGAGAAGGGTCCTTGAGGAACACCTTGTACACAACAATGGCAGATAAACAAAAAAAAGAAAAACACAAATTTAATCTTTGAACAGAGGGATTTTTGACCGTGGGAAACGGATTTCGCCCGGTATTGATGGGTTCTCGGATGATTTTACGCGGGTGTGGAGAGGAATTCGAATGTGTCACACCCTCGGATCCGATAAAGGCGTGATGGGCACCCGACCCTTACCTAGGGCCGAGCGAACCCGCGACTTCGTACCGCACATAGTCATACCGGGCCCACAGACACGTCAAAATGGCATGGAAATTTTTTTTTTGAAACACAAACATACTCTTCGTCTTTTTCAAATCAAATAAAATTTGCAACCACAACCAAATCTATAAACACATGAAATTCATAACACAATGCGTATCGAAACATCGCTTTACATAGCCGCTTACAAACGGACATCTCATACACACGACACCGTTCGCAAAGCCTCTAACATAACTCCGAATACCATACAAAGCATTTCGACTCGGCAAAGACTGAGGAATGGAGCTCGCCAATCCAGCCGAACACCTTCCGCTAACATCATCTCGCTCATCCGTGGGTACTCGCGCGTACGAAACGCCGAAGAAAGGGGGTCAAGACGGAATATGTACCGAGTATGTAAAGCGTAAAATACAAAAGATGAAATAAAGTGTACCAAACGCGAGCATACTAGTCCAAGTACCAACGTACTTACACCGACATCCAAGTCATACATACACAAATCATACACCCATACCGCGGCCGGAACTCCACGTAATATCACATACATGCATACCCACATATACCGCGCCAGGAACCCAAACTCGTTAATATCGCAAATATATAAATATACCGCGGCCAGGAACCCAAATATCACAAATATACACAGCCTACACTTACATACATACCGCGGTCAAGAATCCAATGGTATGTCATGTCAAATTTCATGGCACAAGTATCCAAATGGACGATATCACACGTACGCATGCCGCGCCGGCATCCAAAGTCATGGCACAGCCTCATGGTCAAGTATCCACGGACAACATCACACATACCCCTCCGGACTCCGGCGAAAGAGGTAATAACAATACACACGAGCATCGTAAGCAGCCATACGTATATAATTTCTTTTATTACAAACTCAACGTAAACAACCAAGGCACACCATTCCTTCAAAGCCAAGACAATAGTTAAATCAAGTTCTTTCCAAACATTATTCGAAAACATATCAAATCAACTTTAGAGATCATAATCACGTGTCAAGGCCACATGCATACGAGTAAATAAATAATTAAGTTGCCTTCCAAATTCGGTGACCAAGTATATTTACTAACGTTTCAAAAGTCCGTAAACAAGTTTCAGTTTTATCTTAATTAGTATACAATGGTTACAATCTTCGAAATCGTTCTTATGTGTCAAAATGTATTATCAAACTCAATGAGGTAGTTAAAATAACTATTTTATAGTAATCGGGCGATAGCCAAAAGTTCTTTTTCAAAATCACACAAATATACCAAACAGAGCGACATAGGAAGATCTCTCAACGCGTGGGGCCCCACCTCGATCAAATTGAGGCGGCGGACCCCAAACTATGGTCATTAGGCTCGCGAGGTCATAGACAAGGATCCAAGGCCCTCCAATATCATTTAGGCGAACTACGGTGTTTGAGCAAATATTTCAACAAACAGACATTTCCAATTCAATTCTACCGAATGAAAAAGTAATAAAATGAAGCTCGGATTCCGAGAGTAGAGTCGTCCTCAAAGCTCGAATCTCAGCCTAACATACTTTAGGGACATGCCAAGAGAAGGAAAGGGCAAGCTTTACATACCTTTTCCGCTTCTTAAGCTTCTCCAAATTCGAATCCCGTTTTCTCCAAAATCTACAAATGGTCATGTTTACCAATTGTGAGTTATAGCTTCCAAGAGTTCAACTTAAATTCATGTTCGTTACCGAAATTTCGGCAGCATTTCCCCTATACATATAGCATCCCCGAGAATCTAACTCGGCAAATTGTAATCAACAACAATCCCGGGAATGCAACCCGGCCAAACCAACAATCATGACAACAATATCAATACTCAACTCACAACATGTTCAAGACATTCTAACCCAAATCTTCCAATTGCCATAAGAACTCCAACAATACATTTATTTCTTTCAAACTCATAAATTATGTCAACAATCCGCATGCTAACGATCATCATTCTCATGCACACAAGAATTTATTTTAAAATCATATTGCTCTCCAAAAACAGCCCGCAACATTTCCGACTTCCATTTGAGTCGTCAAACCTTCATTTTCACCACATAATCTACAACAATCAACAACCAAAATACTATATAAAATGAGTTCATTATATTTTTCTAAAATCAGCCCCTACACGGCCCAAGTTCCAAGCTACATAATTCCATGAATTCCGTTCATTTTTACATGCCAAACATATGCAACCATCCATAACAACATCAACCAACACTAAATGAATTTAGTTCTACACGTTTCTACTACACTACATATATTCGGCTACAACATAATACACCAAAATCTCATGAATTCCATTCATCTCCACACTCTACAACACACAAACCATGCATAGTATATGAAAGAGGAGATGGAATCCTTACCTTTTTCCTCCAACTTCTTTACTTGTCCCAAATGCGAAAACGATGAAACCAACGGTTTATCTTCCGAGATAATTATACCACGTCGAAGAGCGTTTTGAACTTAATAAGAATACAAGAGAATTACAATTTTTGGACCAAGATTGAAGGCTAGGAATTTTTTTCTCTTTCCTTTTCTCTTCTCTTTCTCTTGGCCGTTTCTCTCTCTTCTTTTTTTTGCTGAATTTTCTCGGAAAGTTTTGAACCGTTTTTGCCGAAAAAAATAAGGTTCGTCCCTTTTAAAAACTGCCAACGTCGGTTACCGTAGCTACAAGATCGTAGCGGCACCGTAGCGGTACCGCGGATTATCGTCTCGCGTCGATAGTTCACTTTTGTAACGTCTATAATTCTCTGCTCCGATATCCTATCAATTAACGGTTTGTTTTATTACAAATTAGACTCGACGAACTTCATTTTAGGATTTTAAAACTCCACTTATACTATGAGATATGCGCCTCCAAAGTTGACTAAAAATTCGCCCATCATTTCCCAAATTTTCGTCGAACTTATTTTCTTCAATTTACTCGATCTCGAAATATTCCAACGCACAAAATGCGGGATATAACAGAATGGGTGAAGGTTGAATTGAGTGTGGGATCGTGGGGTGATGGTCGTGGGTTTAATGGAGGGAATATTGATGATAAAAGAAAAAAAAAGGCTGGTGGGTGATTTAAAAAAACCCTCTGTTCGCATTTTTTTTTTGGAAGTTATACGGGCCGTATAACATTATACGGTCCGTGTAACTTCAGTTATTTTTCACTTACCTCGTTTGAGCACATCCTAATTACACGATCATTTATACGGCCCGTATAATATTATACGGTCCGTGAAAATGATCGTGTTTTAGAGATGTCTTCAAACAAGCTTGCTCGATTTCCCTATTTTTTTCACGATCGGATTATACGGTCCGTATAAGATTATACGGTCCGTATAAGTCCAAGCTTTGTCCGTGCTTGCTTCGGGTTTTTCTGTAACTCCTTTTTTTTTTCTTTTTATCTGCAACAAAACAAACGTTATCCTATATTCAAACAGAAACAAGAATGAAAATAAACATTACACTTGGGTTGCCTCCCAAGAAGTGCTTGATTTAACGTCGCGGCACGACGGTGGTAACCATTCACTACTTATCTGCGTACACCAGATCATTGTTCGTTCTGAGGTGCTTCAACCTGTATCGGGCCACAATCCTATCCTCCGAAACCATCCCGTGATAGTGCTTCAATCTCTGCCCATTCACCCTATATGTCTGAGTTCCATCTCCGGACTTTAACTCAATCGCTCCACGGGCGAAACACCTACCACCTCGAACGGATCGTACCACCTTGATTTAAGCTTACAGTGGGCAACTTCAACCGAGAGTTAAACAAGAATACGGGATCACCCTTGTAGAACTCCCGCTTCGAGATCTTCTTGTCATGGTATTGCTTCATCCTTTCTTTATATAGTGCCGCACTCTCATATGCTCGGTACCGAAACTCATCCATCTCATTTAGCTTGAAAACAACCTCGAGCTTGGTTGCTTCCTCCCAATCCATATTCAGTTTCTTCAAAGCCCACATAGCCTTGTGCTCAAGTTCAACCGGCAAGTGACAAGCTTTTCCGAACACAAGCTTGAAGGATGAAGTCCTAATTGGAGTTTTAAAAGCACAAAGTATGCCCATGTGAGTATCATCGAACTTGCGGGCCCAATCGCCCTATTTGCATTTACGCTTTCGCTAGAATACTCTTTTGATCTCCCTATTGGATACTTCAACTCGCCCACTTGTCTGAGGATGGTAAGGTGTTGCCACCCTATGTTTTACACCATATTTCTCCATCAAACCCGCGAAAGCCCTTTTGCAAAAGTGGGATCCACTATCACTGATTATAGCTCTCGGAGTACCAAAGCGAGTGAATATGTTCTTCTTGAGGAACCCCATGACACTCTTGGCTCGTTATTAGGTAAAGCCACAAACCTTCTACCCATTTTGACACATAATCCACAAAAGAACCAAGATGTATTTCATGCCACCTAAACTCACAAAGGGTCCCATAAAGTCAATCCCCCAGACATCGAACACTTCTACCTCCATAACAAAATTTATAGGCATCTCTTGCCTTCTGCCTATATTCCCTTGCCTCTGACATTGATCACAAGACCGCACCAATAAATTAGCATCATGGAAAATGGTCGGCCAGTAATAACCGCACTCAAGTACCTTAGCTCTAGTCCGATTTCCACTATGATGACCCCCAATAGGAGAGTCATGGCACGCCTTTAGAATCGCCATCAGTTCACTTTCCAGAACATAGCGCCAAATGATGTTGTCACCATGTTCGGAACAAATAAGGCTCACCCAAGAGTACCGCAGAGCATCCCGCAAGAACTTCTTCTTTTTGGTAAGCTTTAATATCTTTCCGGAACTACGCCTGTTACCAAATAATTGGCAATGTCAAAGATACCATGGTGCTACCTCCATTGACACAGCCAACACCCTCTCGTCTGGAAAAGCATCATCTATATCTAGCTCATCAGAAGGTCTCCCAGCTTCTTCAAGCCGAGAAAGATGGTCAAGAACTAGTTTTCAAGGTTCTCGGGTCCTTCATCTCAAAATCAAACTCTTTGAAAGAATAGCACCCATCCGATCAATCGCGGCTTTGCTTCCTTCTTTGCCATGAGGTATCTCAAGGCTGCATGATCAGTGTAAACCACCACTTTAGACCCCAACAAGTAGGCCCGAAATTTCTCAAAAGCAAACACAATGGCAAGCAACTCTTGCTTTGTCACTGTGTAATTCATCTGGGCAACATTCAGTGTTTTGCTTGCATAATAGATCGGGTGCATAATTTTATTGTGCCTCTCCGCCCAAGCACGACCTATTGCAAAACCACTAGCATCATACATCACCTCAAATGGCAAGGACCAAATAAAGCGCAACAATCGCAGCAAGAACGAGACGCTCTTTTAACTCCTCAAATGCCTTCCGACACTTATCATCAAACACAAACTTGGCCTCTTTTTCAAGAATCTTGCACATCGGGTTAGCAATCTTGGAGAATAACCATCAAGGAAACAATAGTAGCAACGCCTCGCTAGCCGATAAAGCATCTGATCAATAAATGGTACGGGGAAATGGTCTTGGCCGTGTTGGGAGCTTGCGATAGTCCATGCAAACTCTCCATCCGGTTACGAGCCTAGTCGGGATGAACTCATTTCTTTGCATTTGGCACCACAAAAGGATGCTGCCGTTCTTAGGAACACATTGGATCGGGCTCATCCATTTACTATCGCCAATTGGGTAAACCACTCCCGCATTCAACCATTTGATGATCTCTTTTTTGACTACCTCTTGCATATTCTCGTTCCGCCGCGATGCTCTACACTCGGTTTGCTATCTTTCTCCAACTGAATTTTATGCTCACAGATTCCAGATGGAATACCTCGAATGTCTGCTATGGTCCAACCAATAGCATGCCTATACTCCCTCAATACTTCCAAAAAGCCGTAAAATCGCTCCTCAACCGCAGAGCTAAACAATCACCGGCAATGTATTGTCCCACCAAGGAATTTATACTTCGATGTGATGGGAGCCGTTTAAGCTCCAACTTAGGTGGCTCAATGATCGAAGGCTTTGCCGGAGGAGTTGTTCTATTTTCCAAATCAAGATTCAATTTTCTTTGGGTGGTAGGAATATGATCCCAACCCAACAAGTGAATTCTATCGTCTCCACATAACCTTCCATGTCCTCAACATCAAAGTTAACAAGAATACCAAAGCTAGAGCTTCGCCCAAAATTTCTTCTTCCATCTTGAACTCCACCGCTTCATCAATAATATCAAACGAATCAATTACATCGAAATGCTCTCGTAAGCACTTGGTAACTTCATCCCCTTTCTAGCCGAAAAGTCACTTCTTCATCGTTGACTCGAACTTGATTTCATTTTTCTCCGAATCCATCGCAGCTCTCCCCGTAGCAAGGAAAGGTCTCCTAATAATAGGAATGTCCCGATCAACAAGACAACAAGAATCACAAAATCGCGGCAACATAAAATCACCAACCCGCACAAGTACATCATCAACCACCCCAACAGTCTTTTGATAGACCTATCAGCCTATGTGTAACCTTATAGTAACCTTGGCATCCCCAAACCTGATTGTTTGTATATAGCAAGGGGCATCAAATTAATACTCGCCCCATTATCACACAAAGCACGAGCAAAATCATGGTGTCCCACAGAACAAGGAATGGTGAACGCCCCAGGATCTCTCTTTTTCTGAACAGTAGTGGTTGAGATGATGGAACTCACAAAGGAGTCAAACTTACGGTTTCATGTTGAACCATTTCTTCGGGTCAAGAAGTCCTTCAAATATTTAGCAAAATCGGCATCTCTCGATGTTGTTACACCTTGGGAAATTTCCCCGTTAGCGTATAGTGAATAGGCCATCGAATATTATAATGTATACGATGTTTTGATAAGTAAGAAATAGCCTTAACGGTCCTAATTAAGATTTTGAAAGACATTCGAGGTAAGAGGAGAAAGTTGTTAAGGAAAGCGAGCCATATGTTGTGTATCAGATAAGAATTTCGAGTATCGAGTTAACAACGTTTTAATGATACCTTGAGGAAGAGTTATAACGTCCCTTAGAATGGTAATGAAGTGTTGAACAAGTGTTAAGAAGGTTTCATAAGGATCGGAGATCAAACGGGTCGACGAGAACAAGTCTCGAAAAACTGGGCAAACATACGGCTAGACATACCGGCCGTATAAAATCTATGGACCGTATGTCCAACCGTAGATTCAGCCCGCATGGCATACTCCACCGGACTAGATCTACGGCCAGACATACGGCCAGTAGAAAACATACGGACCGTATGTTGGTCCGTAGATCTTGGTCGGGACAGGTTTGAGATTAATATAAGGGACCTCTCTTCATTTCATTTTCATTTCATTCTTCATCTCCACAACTCAAGAAAACTCTAGAACACTCCAAACACTTCAACCATAAGAATACCAAGGAAATTTATGATCAACTTCATCAAACCAACAAGAATCAAGAGTGTGAAACCCATTAAAGTCATTCAAGTTAAGAAATCCCAAAAATGGTGAAATAGGGTTTTGGTGCAAGAGGTGTATTACCATTCAAGGCTTATTCCTCCATCATCTAAGGTGATTTTCATGATCTTCTCATGTTGTTTGAAGTATTGGTAGGTTGAAACACTCGGATTGTAGAAGAGTATAGAAAATGGGTCATGAATGGGTGAATAGTGTCATTATTGAGTAGTAGTTGATTGAATCATGAAAATGGATATGTTGAGATTATGAATACGTTATAAATGACATTTAGAACATGGATTAAGTATTGTATGAGAAAGAACGAGATAATGGACTTTGGTCATGATTATGGAGAATTGGAGTGAAATTTCGAAATACGAATAATGTAAATAGGTGACGCTTATTGTTTACGATATTGTGATTGTTGTTGTATATGTTGGGAGTTAATATGGAATATGGAGGAAAGTAGTATAAACAAAGGAAATGCTGCCCAATTTTCTCTAGGTTTAGTAAGTACGTTCCTATGATTGTTTAGCTAATGTCGATACGAATTCCTCAAGGTATAACAAGTGCATTAAAGGAGAACGAGCAAGCAATAGAATAGTTAAACGACAAAGGTATGTGAGGCTAGTCCCTTCTTTCTAAGGCATGAATCTTATGACATGATTTTCTCCTTTCTCATGAATTTCCTATCTTCAAGAAAGCTAAGAGCCCTTGTTTATGAATAACTATATGAGATAAGAGATACGTTATGAGTATGATAATGATGATGATAAGTTAAGTCTAAGAAGCTATAGCCCATGATATGATGCTATTTATAATCTATTGATGTTGATCATTATATACACTCACCTTATGCTTGTTCCTTCAAGGTGAGGGCGAATGCGTATGAATGCTCCATAATGAAATCGGGGGTTCACGACCTTATGTTACCCCGATACGCATGATTATCTACGCGAGTCTCTATGCATGCATTATGATGAGTTATGATAAGTATATTATGATGAGCATATTGTTATGAGACATATGATGATATTACACCGCGCCTATATGGTCGAGCAAATACCGCTAAGGCGAGTAGCCTATACACCATGGCCGATGGCACGGGGAGACACCACTAGTGGGCGGCATGAGATGATACCCCGGGTGCGCGGGAGGCCCGGACGCCGGCTAATGTTATTGATTATCACACCGTACCTATACGGTCGGGCAACTTATATATATTTATGCATACATGATATGATGATGATTATGATAGTGAGCCGACGCACTATCTGCTCTTATGACTCAACAAGGGCGATTTCTCCTCATTGCTCCTCATTCCATTGATGTTTCATTACTGTTTATGCCTTACATACTCAGTGACAAGATTCGTACTGACGTCCATTTTCTTTGGACGCTGTGTTCATGCCCACAGTAGATAAGGAGACGGTGCGGATACATAGGAGCTACTAAGCGTAGATGAGAGCCCTCCTTTATTCCGGAGGTGCCATTGATTATTCTTTTGGTACATATGTATATATTCATGATTGGGCACGACGGGGTCCCGTCCCGCCTATATGTCTAGTACTCCAAGAGAGGCTCGTAGATACGCAACAAGGGGTAGTATGGTCTTAGTCTTCATGTATATATGTATATATATTATTTTGATAGCCGAAGGGCTTATGTCTATAAACGTAAGTATGTTCCAAATGATGATAGTTTTCTATGATTATGAGTAAATATTATGAATGAGAGCAGATGAGTAACAAAATGAGCGGTGTTCGGGACAGCCCGGATACCCGTCATAGCCCGTGGTCGGGTCGTGACGTAAGTGGTATCGAGCAGTTCACCCTAGGAAGTGTCTACGAGCCGTGTCTAGTAGAGTCTTATTTATGGTGTGTTGCGCGCCACACTAATAAACAAGAGGCTACAGGGCATTTAGGAAAAATGACCATCTTTCTTCTTATGAGATCGTGCGATAGAGCCGTGTATAAGATTTAATCCTCCCTAATAAGTGTGCTATGATTTCAAAAATGCCGCCAAAAGGAAAAGCTAAAGTCGCCCAGAAGGGCAAGATTACGACGAAAAGGCGGCAGAAAGAGAGCCGCCTATGAATATAGACGAGGGTGAATCACATCATGAGGCTTTATCTAATGCCTCCACTACTCCGCTTATTACGGAAGAGCAAGAAGGGGCTTCAGTTCCAGCTCCTATGCCTCCAGTTCCTCCACCGGCTACTTCGGGTCAACAAGTGACCGAGGCCATTAATTTATTGACACAATTGGTTGCCGCCCAGGCACAATGACAAAATGCGGGCCCAAGTGATCGTTCAGTTAGTACTAGAGCCCATGAATTTATGAGCTTGAATCCTCCGAAATTTTTTGGGTCAAAGCCGGATGAAGACCCGCAGGGCTTTATTGACGAAATGTTGAGAACGTTGCGGATTATTCATGCTTCCGAGACTGAATCCGTGGAGTTGGCATCATATAGATTCCGAGATGTGGCGGTCCTATGGTACAATAATTAGATAGCATCGAGAAAAGAAAATGCGCCTCCGCCCGTTTGGCAAGAATTTATAGATGCTTTCATTCGCCACTACTTGCCACCCGAGGTCCGACGAGCTAGGGCGAATAGATTTCTAAATTTGAAGCAAGGGAACATGAGCACTCGGGAGTATAGCCTTTAATTTAATTCTTTGGCTAGGTATGCTCGACGATGATGGCGGCCGACACGGGCGATAGGGTGCGTACAGATTCGTGAGTGGGTTAGGGCCGCATTTATTTAAAGATTGCTTAACGGCTTCATTGCAAGATGGGATGGACATCTCCCGCATTCAAGCCCATGCCCAAAATCTAGAAGGACAATAACCTCCGCAAAGGGGTGATCGTGATGTTGATAGAGGGCAAAGCAAAACGGCCGCATCCACGGGGCACAAAAGTGATTATAGAGGGGGATCAAGGTAGTCATATTCCGTACACTCGGGCCGCCGATGACTAGTGCGCCTCCCCGACTGGTTTACAGGAAAAAGATTTGATCGCCCTTCCGTTCGGGACGCGGTCGAGCTCGAGGGCCTCGGTCCACGCTTGGGGGAGATTATAGTCGAGGAGACCCCCGCACCGCGATGCAGTCAGTGCGGTAGACTACATTCTGGATAGTGCCGCCAGGGTTCAGATGCTTGTTATGCTTGTGGTCAGGTAGGGCATATGATGAGAGATTGCCCGTCGATGAGCGGCGGCGGGGATCCGGCCAGCGGGATCCGCAACCGGTTCTTCATCGCCGCGTCCAACCAGGCGTACTCCCCAGATTCCAGCAGGCCGAGGTAGAGGCCGAGGGGGAGCATCTACTTCAGGCGCCACTCAGCCCCGCTTATATGCTTTAGCCGGACGACAGGATCTCGAGTCCTCCCCAGATGTGGTTACAGGTATATTGTCCATATGTTCTTATGATGTGTATGCATTGATAGATCCGGGTTTCACATTATCATATATTACTCCATATGTTGCTAACCGTATTGGGGTGAAACCCGAGCCAATCAAACCTTTTGAGGTATCTACTCCGGTTGGTGATCCCGTGATAGCTAGACAAGTATACAAAGATTGTGTGATTGTGATATGTGAATGCCAAACTAAAGCTGATTTAGTTGAGCTGAAAATGCTAGATTTTGATGTGATTATGGGTATGGACTGGTTAGCCTCATGTTATGCTAATGTTGATTGCCGAATGAAAGTAGTTCGATTCCAATTTCCGGGAGAGCCCATACTTGAATGGAAAGGTAATACGGCAACTCTAAGAGGTAGGTTTATTTCCTACCTTAAGGGAAGAAAGATGATAGCTAAGGGCTATATTTATCATCTAGTCCGAGTTCATGATACTGAAGCAAAGTCACCAACATTCCAATCTGTTCCGGTAGTGAATGAATTCCCGGATGTATTTCCAGATGAACTTCCAGGCCTTCCTCCAGAAAGAGAAATTAATTTTGCCATTGATGTGTTGCCGGACACTAAGCCTATTTCTATTCCTCCTTATCGAATGGCACCTGAACTGAAAGAGCTAAAGGCACAGTTGAAAGATTTGCTCGAGAAGGGGTTTATTAGACCCAGTTCATCACCGTGGGGAGCACCAGTTTTATTTGTGAGAAAGAAAGATGGCTCCCTACGAATGTGCATTGACTATAGACAGCTGAATAAAGTGACGATAAAGAACAGATATCCCCTTCCGAGAATCGATGATTTATTTGATCAGCTACAGGGTGCCAAGTGGTTTTCTAAAATAGACTTGAGATCGGGTTATCATCAAGTGAGGGTTAGGGAAGAAGATATTCCCAAGACAGCTTTCAGAACGAGATATGGCCATTATGAATTTCGGGTGATGTCATTTGGGTTAACTAATCTCCGGCAGTGTTCATGAATCTGATGAATAATGTATTCAGGCCTCTCTTGGATTTGTTCGTAATAGTGTTCATTGATGACATTCTGGTATACTCTCGCACAGAATCAGAACATACAGACCATTTACGTATTGTTCCTGGAATTCTTCGAACTCGAGAATTGTATGTAAAATTTTCAAAGTGCTAGTTTTGGTTAAATTCCGTGACATTTCTGGGTCATGTTATTTCAGATGATGGCATTAGAGTTGACACTCAGAAAATTGAAGCTGTGAAGACTTGGCCAAGGCCTACGACGCCTACAGAAGTTCATAGTTTTCTGGGATTGGCAGGTTATTATAGGAGATTCGTAGAGGGCTTTTCATCTATTTCAGCCCCATTGACAAAGCTAACCCAGAAGTTAGTTAAGTTTCAGTGGAATGATGCTTGTGAGCATAACTTCCAAGAGTTGAAGGACAGGTTGACCTCAGCTCCAGTCTTAAAACTTCCAGAAGGGCCGATGGCTATATTGTGTATTGTGACGCTTCCTGTGGGGTTAGGATGTGTATTGATTCAACATGGTAAAGTCATCGCTTATGCTTCAAGACAATTGCGGAAACATGAAAAGAACTACCCAACTCATGATCTTGAATTGGCGCAGCTTATTCATGCATTGAAAATGTGGAGACATTACTTGTATGGTGTGCATGTTGATATCTATATGGATTATAAGAGTCTTCAATATATTTTCAAACAGAAGGAGTTGAATCTGCGACAGAGACGGTGGTTAGAATTATTGAAGGATTATGATGTGAATATTTTATACCACCCCAGGAAAGCGAATGTAGTAGCCGATGCACTTAGCCGCCGATCAATGGGTAGCTTATGTGAAGTACCCTCGGAGAAGAAAGAAATGATTCATGAACTCCATCAACTAGCTAATCTCGGAGTACGTCTAATTGATTCAGGCGATGCAAGAGTTAGTATTAATAATCCCACAGGCTCGTCCTTGAATACGGAGGTGAAGGAGCGACAGTACGAAGATCTTCAATTGAATCATTATAGAGATATGTGTCATGCAAAAGAGGAGTCTCCATTTGAAACCTCTATAGAAGGAGTTCTTAGATACCGAGGCAGGCTATGTGTTCCAAACATTGCAGAGTTGCGCCGTCGGATTCTAGAAGAAGCTCATTACTCTCGGTATTCTATTCATCCAGGAACAACAAAGAAATATCATGATCTTAAGTTGATATATTGGTGGGATGGCATGAAAAGAGACATAGCAGAATTTGTAGCCCAATGTCCAAATTGCCAGCAAGTGAAGATAGAACATCAAAAGCCAGGAGGATTATTGCAAGCGATGGAAATTCCTACGTGAAAATGGAAAGTGATCACTATGGATTTTATTGTGGGACTACCTCGTTCTAGAGGCAAATATGATTCTATATGGGTGATTGTAGATAGATTGACGAAAGCAGCTCATTTTCTTCCAGTCAGAACTACATACTCAGCAGAAGATTATACAAGGTTGTATATCAAAGAGATTGTGAGACTTCATGGAGTCCCGATATCCATTATTACGGATAGAGGAGCACAGTTTACAGCCAAGTTCTGGAAATCCTTCCAAGAAGGCCTAGGTACTCAAGTTAAGCTCAGCACGGCCTTTCATCCGCAAACTGACGGACAAGCCAAACGTACTATTCGGACTTTGGAGGATATGCTAAGGGCATGTGTTCTAGATTTTGGTGGTAGTTGGGATGACCACTTACCTCTAATCGAGTTTGCATATAATAATAGCTATCATTCTAGCATCCAGATAGCTACGTATGAAGCTTTGTATGGAAGGAAGTGCAGATCTCCAGTTGGATGGTTTGAAATAGGAGAAGTACATTTAATAGGCCCCGAGCTGATTCGACAAAGCCGTGTGGGCCGCTTATATTGTATTGTTTCCCCGTGAGAAAAGTCAAGGTGATCCGAGATCGATTGTTAACGTTCCAAAGTCACCAAAAGTCTTATGCGGACAACCGGTTTGTACAAGTAAGAGATTTAGAATTTCAAGTTGATGATTGGGTATTTTTGAAGGTGTCGCCAATGAAAGGGGTGATGATATTTGGTAAGAAAGGAAAGCTAAGTCCTCGATACATCGGACCTTATAAGATTATCCGCAAGGTGGGTCCAGTAGCTTACGAATTGGACTTGGCTTCAGAGCTTGAACTAGTCCATCCAATTTTTCATGTCCCAATGCTCCGCAAGTGTATTGGAGATCCTACATGTTATGTCCCGTATCTTTACATAGGGACATTATAAAGCTAAGTGTTACAAGTTAAAGACAAAGCGGTTTTAGGGTTCCCGGTAAGGGTTTTCACCTCCCGATTTCGTTTCTATGCACAAGTTGCCTATGGATTTCGTTTGGTATAAGAGAATTATTGGATAATAAGGATTAATTAACCAATATTGGATGACTAAGTGAGATTAAGAACTTAATTACATCCTTAGTAGGCTTAAGTGGCCGTGTGGGCCCCACTTGTGGTTTGGCCAACTCTTATTGGCTAAGAACTTGGGTGGGACACATGTCAACTTTGTGGACTGCATATATAAGGAGGATTGCTGATTCATAGTTCAATTAAACTTTCATTTCTACATTACAAAGTTGGAGAAAGTTAGTGATAGAAAGGGGAGCTCTCGGCTACAAGCTGGCCGAGAGTGAGGTGCTCCAAATTGATCCAAAAAAATTAATTTTCCAAGCAAATGAACTCCTCATTAAGTGTATAAGGACGTGTAGTAGTTGTTGGGAAGAGACAAGGAGGTGTAGCATTCAATAGAGTTAAAGATTCGGCCAAGTTTGAAGGACAAATTGCAAGGTAAGCATGATCATTGTTCTTGTGTTGTATGAAGATTTGAATGTATAATTCATGCATGTTGTTGTTGGATTGTTGTTGTGGTTGAATTTGAGGTTGAGCCGTGAGCTTGGTGAAGCAAGGGGTGGTTCCATTTTGCATGTATTGTTGGTAAATAAATGTATGTCAACATATGTAATTGAACAAGATTGTAGAAATTGGTTTATGATGTGCATGTTAGAATTGGGCTGTTTTCTTAAAGTTTGAACGAGCCATGTGTTGTAGATTTGAATGGAATTATGTTTGGTTTTCTTGTACATGTATTGGAAATGGATTGAAGGTGTTGTAGTGTGGATAAATGAGTGAAAATCATGGAGTTGTAGGGATGGCATTGAAACCGTGTGTAAGGGGGCTGTTTTAGGGGGAGTTTATGGACTGTTTTGTGCCAAGTTTTGATTGTTGTTGTTATGCACATTGTGGTATATTGCATGTATGTTGAATATGTGAATTAAGGTGTTAATGAAACAAATCATGTTGAGGTGTATAGGCAGTCCAAAACCGTGGACTGTTTTGGGTATTAGAAGTGAAGTAATGTTGTTGAATGTTGTTATGAACATATAGTAAAAGTGAAATGGTATTGTTGTATGGGCTGTTTGGCCGTGAGTTGGGACTGAATAGAATGATATACAAGCTGTCCAAAGTCCCCTAAGTCATGTTAAACAAGTTTGGAATGATATAAGAAAGAATGATTAGTAATGTTAGCTTGTAGCGCTAGTTGGTTTGTATGCAAACGAAACGTCGTCTAAATGTTTGAAAGGGATTGTGAGCGTCAGAGTGCGTGTTAAAATCCTTTGTAAACTAATTGTAGCTCTTGATATCTTGATATAGGATAAGTGTTGTTGGGCAGCAAGTACAAGTTATTATACGACTAAACGCTAAAGGTACGTAAAGCCTACTCCTTCCTTCTTTTTCGCATGTTCTAGACGTAAGTAAGATATAATCCGAGCCTCGGGTAACTCCACTCTCTAACTCCTAGTATGACATGTGATTGTTATTCATCTTTAATGTTGAAAATGTTGGAATGGTCGAGTTATGATCTCGCTATCTATTACATGATTGACTTGTATGTAACGTATAGGAGTTCTTTTTCTTAAAAGGAATTGCATAGGTATGTTGGGTTTTATCAAATGTAACATGCTAGGGTGATACATGTACATGAATCTTGAAACGTTCCTTAATGTAGTTTATGATGGTAATTGGAAAGAATTTAATGTGATTAGTGTCCTGATGTCCGAGAACTGATTTAGTTTACTATTCATTGAGTCTCAAAGATGTTTTACTTTTATGTGGTTGCTTATTATTCTGCTCGTGCTTACCGCTATATCCTTCACTGAGTCCCGGCCGTGTACGTTCTCGTGCGCACAACTATTCACCGAGTCCCTCACTAGAGGGCCGGGACACGTTATATATATATATATATATATATATATATATATATATATATATATATATATATATATGTGATGATGATGATGATATGATGATTTGGAGATGAAGGCCGGGAGGGCATATATTCCTTATTACCGAGTCCCTTACTAAAGGCCGGGACACGAATATGTTTATGTTTATGATGTTATGATTATAAATACCGAGTCCCTTACTAAAGGGCCGGGACACGTTATATATGTTATATACGTAATGATTATGCAGTTTGATTATAAAACACTATATTGATATTGATATGAGAACGATACGGATGAAATATGTTCAAAGGCAAGTTTTGTTTTGAAACTCGATTGTTGCATTGAACTCGTTCACCTTGTCATAGATACGATTCTCTTTACTTGTTTCATGCTTTATATACTCGGTACATATTCCGCATCGACCCCCTTTCTTCGGGGGCGCGTTTCATGCCCGCAGTGCGGACGCTCGTTTCGGAGATCCGCCACCCTAGGATATCTACTCAAATATTTCGAGTGCTCCTTTGTTCCGAGCATAGTTTCGTGGTATAGCCTTTTGATATGCTATATATGTTGTCGTTCGTGGTACGACGGGGCCCGTCCCGTCATATGATGTCGTTGTCACTCTTAGAGGTCCGTGGTCACATGTGTGGGTCTATGTGTAGTTGATGTTTTGTTGTGTGGACATGACTTGTGTTTGGGGCGTACCCATTTGTAGTGGCGCCTTGCGGCTCGCGTAGATATATGTTTATTATGGCGAGTACCGTGTATGAAGGTAGCCCTCTCTCGGCTTATGTTTTGTTGGGACGTTCCCCTATATATATATATAACACCTTGCCGGCTTTTGTGCGGTATTAACCGTTAAAGGTTGTAACTCTTCGGAGCTAGGTAGCTTTGATACGCATACGTCTTGTCCGTATACTTATAACGTTCGTGCATGCTAGTAGTGTATGACTATAGATAACAAGTGTATACGAGTGTCCAGCTCGGGCACTAGTCATGGCCTACGGGGTTGGGTCGTGACACTACAAAGATTGTGCCAATAGATGATGTTCAGATCGCGGAAAAGCTAGCCTATGAGGAAGTGCCTACTACCATACTAGATAGACAAGTACGGAAACTTCGGAATAAAGAAGTAGCTTCAGTCAAAGTCTTGTGGCAAAATAACAACCGAGAAAAGATGATGTAGGAAATGAAGGAGAAGATGAAATCCATATATCCGCATTTATTTCAGCCCCCGGAAGAAATCTATGACGAGACATCGAGATGATAAGGTATGTATGCTTTTCTTTTATACATATTGGTCGTGCGTGGCCAATTTATATTGCTATTGTGTTGTGGTCCTGTGAGGCAATGTTATTATGGGTTGTTGTGACAGGATGGTAGCGCCATATTATAGGGGAAACTCTGGCGAAATATTTCTAGAATCCCCGACGACTTAACATTCGAGGACGAATGTTCCAAAAGGGGGGAAGAATGTTACACCTTGGGAAATTTCCCCGTTAGCGTATAGTGAATAGGCCATCGAAGATTATAATGTATACGATGTTTTGATAAGTAAGAAATAGCCTTAATGGTCCTAATTAAGATTTCCAAAGACATTCGAGGTAAGAGGAGAAAGTTGTTAAGGAAAGCGAGCCATATGTTGTGTGTCGGATAAGAATTTTGAGTATCGAGTTAACAACGTTTTAATGATACCCTGAGGAAGAGTTATAACATCCCTTAGAATGGTAATGAAGTGTTGAACAAGTGTTAAGAAGGTTCCATAAGGATCGGAGATCAAACGGGTCGACGAGAACAAGTCTCGGAAAATCCGGGCAAACATACGGCCGGGCATACGGCCGTATAAAATCTATGGACCGTATGTCCAACCGTAGATTCAGCCCGGTATGGCATACTCCACGGACCGGACCGCATCTACGGCCATACATACGGCCGCAGGAAAACATACGGACCGTATGTTGGTCCTTAGATCTCGGTCGGGACCGATTTTGAAATAATATAAGGGACCTCTCTTCATTTCATTTTCATTTCATATTTCATCTCCACAACTCAAGAAGTCTCTATAACACTCCAAACACTTCATCCATAAGAATACCAAGGCAATTGATGATCAACTTCATCAAACCAACAAGAATCAAGAGTGTGAAACCCATTAAAGTCATTCAAGTTAAGAAATCCCAAAAATGGTGAAATAGGGTTTTGGTGCAAGAGGTGTATTACCATTCAAGGCTTATTCCTCCATCATCTAAGGTGAGTTTCATGATCTTCTCATGTTGTTTGAAGTATTGGTAGGTTGAAACACTCGGATTGTAGAAGAGTATAGAAAATGGGTCATGAATGGGTGAATAGTGTCGTTATTGAGTAGTAGTTGGATTGAATCATGAAAATGGATATGTTGAGATTATGAATACGTTATAAATGACATTTAGAACATGGAGTAAGTATTGTATGAGAAAGAACGCGATAATGAACTTTGGTCATGATTATGGAGAATTGGAGTGAAATTTCGAAATACGAATAATGTAAATAGGTGACGCTTATTGTTTACGATATTGTGATTGTTGTTGTATATGTTGGGAGTTGATATGGAATATGGAGGAAAGTAGTATAAACAAAGAAAATGCTGCCCAATTTTCTCTAGCTTTAGTAAGTACGTTCCTATGATTGTTTAGCTAATGTCGATACGAATTCTCTTGAAGGTATAACAAGTGCATTAAAGGAGAACGAGCAAGCAATAGAATAGTTAAATGACAAAGGTATGTGAGGCTAGTCCCTTCTTTCTAAGGCATGAATCTTATGACATGATTTTCTCCTTTCTCATGAATTTCGTATCTTCAAGAAAGCTAAGAGCCCTTGTTTATGAATAACTATATGAGATAAGAGATACGTTGCTATGAGTATGATAATGATGATGATAAGTTAAGTCTAAGATTATAGCCCATGATATGATGCTATTTATTATCTATTGATGTTGATCATTATATACACTCACCTTATGCTTGTTCCTTCAAGGTGAGGCAGAATGCGTATGAATGCTCCATAATGAAATCGGGGGTTCACGACCTTATGTTACCCCGATAAAGTATGATTATCTGTGAGTCTCTATGCATGCATTATGATGAGTTATGATAAGTATATTATGATGAGCATATTGTTATGAGCATATGATGATATTACACCGCGCCTATATGGCGGGCGATCACCACGCGGGCGGGGCTATACACCGTAGCCGGATGGCATGGGCGGACACCAGCAGTGGGCGGCGTGAGATGCTACCCGGACACGCCGAGGCACCGGACGCGAGCTAATGTTATTGATTATCACACCGTACCTATATGGTTGGGCAGCTTATATATATTTATGCATACATGACATGATGATGATTATGATAGTGAGCCG
>NW_026714523.1:0-22937 GCF_029784015.1 Lycium ferocissimum | reverse complement strand
CGCCCCATCGGGCGCATAGCTACGGAAGGTGAAGACGAACCGGCAACCGACCCGATGGGCAGGTTGCTCCCACCTGCCTTACAGAGTGAATAATCTCTCGTATAGTGGCCTGCCTAACGGCACGAGTAAGCAAGCACTGACGGCACGGCGACAATCCACCCCGGGTGGCGCCCCTCTTCGGTAGGGACATCGGGGTAGGGGTTGTCACACCCCCGACCTTACTAGGGTGTGATGGGCACCGACTCTCCTCGAGTTGAAGCGAACCCTTAAACGTTCACGTTACTAAAACATGTCATTTCAAAAAATTTTAAGAAACATGAAACTTTTCAAACGGAATCTCATTATCCGAAAATGCATACTCTTTTAACATTTACAAAATCATCCGCACTTCCCGACGCGCGCTATCCATTGGAGACCGTCCGCAAAGTCTCTAGGATATCTGAGATACTCGACATAAGTACTCGACACCGGGCAAAGACTCCGAACCGAGATGGAGCTCTCGCCAATCCCACCGGAACAGACTCTCCTAAGAAATCTCACTCGTCTCAAAGGTGTACTGCGCGTAGCATGAAACGTGCAGCCCCCAGAAAGTGGGGTCGATGTGATAATGTCTTGAATATGTAAAGCATTACCGAAGCGTATATCGAAAAGTACGACAGAAAGCAAGTTTAGGTTACCCGAATATGAATTAAATATTTAAATAAAATAGTCCACCCGGACGCGTTCTTACTAATAATAACAATAATAGTAATAACAATAGTAATAACAATGATAATAATACTAGTAATCCCCTTCGGGCGTGCGGGAGTTCCGATACGTCTATCCTGGCCCCGCCCGGACGCGGGTCCGGGAATAAAATGATAGCCGCCCGGGCATGCCGGTCCAACATACGTCTATCCCGGCCCCGCCGGACATGCGGCCCCGACATAATAATCCTAGCCCCTTCGGGCATGTCACTCGTGGCATACGGCTCTCCGGCTCCTTCGGACGCCACTCGTGACATAATACTAATCTAACCCCGCTTCGGGCATAATAATAATAGTAATAATAATAATAATAAAATCTCACACCCCCCTTCGGTGGTTTCGGTGCAACTAATAAGATATCACACTCCGCCCGGAGTGGTTTTGAAAGGATTTATAAAATATCACACTCACCTTCGGGGTGGTTTTGAAAAGTTTTATAAAACATCACTCCCCTTCGGAGTGGTTTTGAAAAAGTTTTTATAAAATATCGCTTAATAGTTACAATAGCCAAAAAGTTTTCCTTCAATTGTGGTACAAAAATAAGTCAAATAAACGATGGCGACATCCGGAGATAGCCGGGTCATGCCCCGAGTCAACGGAGGTGGCGTACTCGAATTACATATACTAAGCTTAATGGAGTCATTTATGGAAGTTTCAAGGCAATTCGATTACATTCGCAAGTTACGGACGTTTGAGCATTTTTCCAACAAGATATAAAGTTCTAGTTGATAAACGGAATGAATAGTGCTCGATTTCGAGAATCGAATTTCGATGAGCACGTAATAACCCCCGAGGCTCAAATTCAAGCCTAGTACACCCCTGGACAATGCCAAAGGAAGGAGAGGGATAGCTTCACATACCTTTTAAATCCGCTGATTACGCCTCTCCAAATTCGATTCCCGTTTCGCCCAAAATCTACAAATGGTCGCATTTACCAGTATTGATTAGAACGTCAGGGGAAGTTAAATCTTAAAGTAATACTTGCTACCGAGATTTCGGCATTTTACCATAAGCCATACCATCCCAGATTTTAACTCGGCCAATTTTAATCAACAACAATTAAGGAATTCAACTTGCCAAAAAACTATCAACAATACTAACAATTGTTCTAGCAACACTTCAATATGCGATTCAATTCAATTCCAACAACACCATTATTCATACCAATATTTTCCATAAACATCCCACACGATGTTTTTTTTTTTTCTCATACAACAACGAAATACACTTTCTTCCATCCCGTCAAGGAATATAATCTCATCAACACACCAACGATGTTAGATGCCATTTTTATACGCATAAATCAGCAGCCATCCATACGGCCACAACATGTTCAAAACAGCCCATAAACACAACAACTATAACACAACACTTTATGACCTTTCCTTCATAACTATTTTCACTTTTAAAACCGGCTTGCTAGGCCTTCCAATAAATTCAACATAAAAGATGAGATAAATAACATACCTTATATGTGAAGAAACTCAGCCACATCAACCCTTTTCCAACACCAAGCGTAAGCAAAAGCAAGAACAATCACCTTTCACTAGTTTGGCGTAATCTTGTCAAATTCTTGATTTATTGACTATAATATTTGGGAGAGGTGTAGAAAATTTCTAGGAACTTTTTAAGGTTAATTTGCTGAAAAGAACAGATTTATGGGCATTTATAGGCCCCCTGGGTCTGTTTCACCGACCTCCCCTTGTGGGGCCTGCGGAGCTTCTCTTTTGTTTTTGGCAGCTTTAAGGTCTGGTTACTAAAAGGGTCATAACATTTGATCCCGATATGGTGTGAGGGCCCACGACCTACCGTTGGAAAGATATTTCAATTATCTACAACTTTCATTCTTTGTGTTTTTCCAAATTCCAAACGTATACATGACTTGGCCCCTCCAAGTCGTCATCCGAAACGTATCTTTAAATCATCCTTTTGGAGGGCCACACTCATTTTTGGCTTGTGGGTCTTTCCTTAGGACTGTTCACCCACATGCACCACCCATATATCTCTCTTTTCTATAATGCATAAGTCCCGACATGTGCCCGCATAACTTATGGTTACGAGGGCTATCATCTAGAGTGATCACGCTAACCGATTTACTCCTACACTCTCCAAAATCCATATATATATATATATATATATTCTTATTCTCATATAACATAATCTTATCCCTAACCTTCCTCAATATTACCATACTAATAAACAACTTGTATATATAAAAAAAAAAACTTGGGAAGTAGTCTTACCTTCACCTACCACGACTACCTTGAAATATCCGAATATGTATAAACGGGATATAACATCCTCCTCTCCTTTAGAACATTCGTCCTCGAATGTTCAACTGATCTTATGAGGTCTTGTAGAACTTCGGGGGTCCCGTTTGCATGGTCGTTCTTCTCTTGACGCCCATTCCTTATCCTTTACCTTATCCTTTTGGCCTTCACACAAATCCTCGGTTGTATGTCATAGGTTTCCGGTACTTGAGAATATGGTGATCCCTTTTGGTCTAATATAATATAGCCCCCCTTTTAGGGCTCCTTATACGCCAACCGTTCTTCTTTTCAATTCCGCGTATAACACAAAGAAGATTTCTCATCATAAGTTTTCCTTACTTTCCGTCGATACCCTCACATATAAGATATCATACATGTTCATACACATATGCATATAATTAGTATACGATAACCCACAAGAATACTTCCTATCGCTATTCAAGCCTATCCAAATTGCGTAACCGTGACATACTTTTCATTTCTTCTCTAATCGGGTCCGTCGCATGCCGCGTAGCCTTTCGTGGTCTCCAACCATTTTGTACATTCTATTTTCCCATTATTCTTTACAAACTAATCTTTGGAATTTCTTGCATACTTCCCGTGGGTCACCCATCCCGAAATGCTCCACGACACGCTTAACCTCGAATCTTTGGTGGAATTCGGTGCTTTATTACCGATATATATCGCATCCGCTTCCTCATATGTCCTTTACTACATAATGCGAGTTAGTCAAAGTTTCATAGATTACGAGGCGTTTTCGTAACACGTCCTTTCTCTTGCAATTACCGTTTTGCCCTTTTTCGATTCTTAATGTTCACCTTCACTTCCTTTCTCCGACTTACATTTCGATGTCTTCCAATATCCTTACCTCGTCGTCATGCCTCGTCCGCACCATAGTTTACCACTTTGTAACTGTTTCGATACCATAGGTCGCTTTCTTTTGTCGACGCCGTCCTTTGGGCGAAATAAAAGGTTAGTACAAGGGACTTCATGTCCTATGACTCGGCTCTATCGCACATCTTAGATATGACAAGGTCGACAATCCCTTAGATGCTCCTCGTAGCCCTCGTTTATAAATGTGGCGGCAACCGCACTATAAACGGACTCTACCGACACGACTTTGCGTACAACCCCTAGGACAAACTCGCTCTGATACCACTTTGTCACACCCAGACCTTACTAGGGTGTGATGGGCACCCGACTCTCATCGAGTTAGCGAACCTTTAAACGTTCACGTTACTAAAACATGTCATTTCAAAAAATTTTAAGAAACATGAAACTTTTCAAACGAAGAATCATTATCCCGAAAATGCATACTCTTTTAACATTTACAAATCATCCGCACTTCCCGACGCGCTATCCACGGGACTAATCGTCCGCAAGTTCCCTGGGATATGCGATTTATCTCCGTCGACATAAGTACTCGACCCTCGGGCCAAGACTCCGAACCGAGACGGAGCTCGCCATCCATCGGAACAGCTCCTAGCAAAGTCTTTTACTCGTACGGTGTACTGCGTGGCATGAAACGCAACCCCCGAAGAAAGGGGTCGTGAGAAATGTGCGAATATGTAAAAACGTATTTGAAGCGTATATCGAGAAAGTACAGCGAGCAAGTTTAGGTTAATTCGACATGAATTAAATATTTAAATAAAATAGTCCACACCCGGACCGTCTCTACTTAATAATAATAACAATAATAGTAATAACAATAGTAATAACAATGATAATAATACTATTAATCCCCGCCGGGTGTGCGGCTCGACATACGTCTATCCCGCCCCGCGACATGCGGTCCCGAATAAAATGATGGCCCCTTCGGGCATGCCGGTCCAACATACGTCTATCCCGGCCCCTTCGGGCCATCCCCGACATAATAATCCTAGCTACTTTTCGGGCATGTCACTCGTGCATACGTACCCCGGCCCGCCGGCACGCCACCGACATAATACTAATCTGGCCCCTTCGGGCCATAATAATAATAATAATAATAATAATAATAAAATCTCACACCCCCCTTCGGGAGTGGTTTTGGAAAATCAATAATAAGATATCACACTCCCTTCGGAGTGGTTTTGAAAAGTTTTATAAAATATCACACTCCCTTCGGAGTGGTTTAGAAAGTTTTATAAAATATCACACTCCCGCCCGAGTGGTTTTGAAAAGTTTTATAAAATATCGCTTAATAGTTAGGGCAATAGCCAAAAGTTTTCCTTCAATTGTGCAAAAAAATAAGTCAAATAAACGGTAGGCGGCGATCAGAATAGCGGGTCCGCCCGAGTCCAACGGAGGTGGCGTACTCGAATTACATATACTAAGCTTAATGAGTCATTTATGGAAGTTTCAAGGCAATTCGATTACATTCAAGTTACGGACGTTTGAGCATTTTTCCAACAAGATATAAGGATTCTAGTTCAATCGCCTTTGAATGAATAGTGCTCAATTTCGAGAATCGAATTTCGATGAGCAGAATAACCCCCGAGGCTCAAATTGACAGTTACACTAGGGCGTACCAAAGGAAGGAAGGGAGAGGATAGCTTGGCATATACTCTTTTCGGCATTACGCCTCTCCAAATTCGATTCCCGTTTAGCCCCAAAATCTACAAATGGTCGCATTTACCAAATATTGATTAGAACGTCTAGAGTTAAATCTTAAAGTAATACTTGCTACCGAGATTTCGGCGATTTCCGTAAATACACCATCCCCGAGATTTTAACTAGGCCAATTTTAATCAACAACAATTCCGGGAATTCGACCAAAATAACTATCAACAATACTAACAATTGTTCTAGCAACACTTCAATATGCAATTCAATTCAATTCCAACAACACCATTATTCATACGAATATTTTCCATAAACATCCCACACGATGTTTTTTTTTTTTTCTCAACATACACAACAAATACACTTTCTTCCATCCCGTTCAAGGAATATAATCTCATCAACACACCAACGATGTTAGATGCCATTTTTATATCATGCATAAATCAGCCCATCCATACGGCCACAACATGTTCAAAACAACCCGTAAACACAACAACTATAACAAAACACTTTATGACCTTTCCTTCATAACTATTTTCACTTTCCGGCTTGCTAGGCCTTCCAATAAATTCAACATAAAAGATGAGATAAATAACATACCTTATATGTGAAGAAACTCTACACATCAACCCTTTTCCAACACCAAGCGTAAGCAAAAGCAAGAACAATCACCTTTTCGCGACTAGTTTGGCGTAATCTTGTCAAATTCTTGGATTTATCGACTATAATATTTGGGAGAGGTGTAGAAAATTTTCGGGAACTTTTAGAAGGTTAATTTGCTGAAAGAACAGATTTATGGGGCATTTATAGGCCCCCCTAGGTCGGTTTCACCGACCCTCCCCTTGTGGGGCGCATGAGCTTCTCTTTTTGTTTTTTTGGCAGCTTAAGGTCTGGTTACTAAAAAAGTCATAACGTTTGATCGATATGGTGTGAGAGGGCCCACGACCTACCGTTGGAAAGCTATTTAAATTATCTACGACACCATTCTTTGTGTTTTTCCAAATTCCAAACGTATAATAGCGTTTTGGCCCTCCAATCTTGTGTCGTCAGAAAACGTATCTTTAAATCATCCTTTTGGAGGGCTTACACTCATTTTGGCTTGTGGTCCTTCTTAGGACTTTCTTCACAACTCATGCGCTACCATTATATCTCTTCATATATTTTATAAAGAATCCCGACATGTGTACCCCACCTTAACTTATGGTTACGAGGGCTATCATCGAGTGATCACGTTAGCAGAGTTTACTTCTCACCATACTTCCAAAATCCATATATATATATATATATATATATATATTCTTATTCTCATATAACATAATCTTTCATCCCCCTAGCAACCCAATATTACCATACTAATAACAACTTGTATATATAAAAAAAAAACTTGGGAAGTAGTCTTGCCCTTCACCTACCACGACTACCTTGAAATATCCGACCGGGATAAAATACGCGGGATATAACGAGGTGGCCTCGGCCCCGTCTGACCCTTCGTCCATCTCGTGAGCCCGAAGCCCCGAGCTCGCACCTCTAAATACCCCCGCACCATCTCGGTCTCCGGCCGGGAACTGTGGGGGTGTCTTTCTGTCTTTGGCTGCATCGGGGAGGATGTCCGCCCGGCCGCTGCCGAGGCCGCCCTCGCCCCCGAGACTCCCCCCGAGGCCGGGCGGATCTGGCCCTGCGGGCTGGCCCCCCGGTCGTAATCACTGCCGGCGCCTTCGCCGTTCGTCCCTCCATAGTACACGGGCAGCGGGCCCCAGAGCACGGCAATATCCATACCAGCCGGGCCGCCAACACCAAGCTTGTTTTGTCAACAAAAGTGCGGTCCAGCCCCACTTATATACCCAAGTGCATCCGCCAGGTCCGGTCATCGACGACATATGTGGCGCATGGCCGGGGCCAAATCGGAAACCCCCAAAAAGTGTTTCCGGGTTTGGACCCCCCCCGTGTGAGCCGTCTCCCGGGTCGCCCCCCCTCCCGGGGGCGAAAGGGGGCCGGGAAAGGGCCCCCGTAAACCGCCCCTACGGGGGAGGGGGACCCCCTCCCGGGCCGGATTCCCAAAACTCGTCCCCGGGCTTCACCCTGTAAAAGATGGGGTGCCTCTCAAAGGGGGGGCCGGTCTCGGAAAACCTTCCTCGCGGTGTCGGGGCTGCCGGATGAACTCGTGAGGGTCCCTGGGGCTTTGACCCCCTCGGTGGCCCCAAAGTGAAAATCAGGGGCCCCGCCCGGGCGTCCGCCCCCGTCTCCCCGCCCCCCTGCCGCGGGCCCCCTTTTTTAAACCGGGTCAAAAATTGGGCCTCCGGGGCCCCCCCCCGCCCCCCCCGCGGGGGGGGTGGGGAAATCCCCCCGGTCCCGCGGGGCGGAGGGGGGCCCCCCCGGCCGCCGGGGCGCTCCTCCCCCCGTCCGGCGGCCGGGGCCAAAGGCCCGGGGGCCCCACCCCTGGGGTTTAATGGGAAACGACCCCTAGTAGCTATCCGGCCCGGTCGGTCTCGGCCGGCTTGTTATAGACTTGCCCTGGCAATTGTGGCCTTCCCTGTGAGCGTCATTTCCGCCGTAAAACATAACATTCCTCGTCGTAGTCATCCCTGATAAATTTACATCGCATGATCTAATATCGTAAAGAAAGATAACATCCTAAATCCGTAGCCTCCACATTTATAGACGTGGTGCACAACACAGGATAAACAAGACTCTATGAGACACGGTCCGTAGACATTTCCGAGGACGAACCGCCGATACTCACAGTCTCTTCATCGTGACTGACCCGTGTTGTGACTAGTGCCCGATTTGGGCACCCAAACATAATCGTCGAATCCGAATCACATACAAGCAGCATGCAGACACAAATATCAAACGCTGTCTCGCATTATATCAAGCAGTCGCAAACATATCCCAAACGCAGCCTATATGTATCGAAGCCGACAAGGTTATCAAATGGCACAACGGCCCAAAACATGTACAAATGCAAGCCGACGAGGCTGCCACGGCGATTAGGATCGCCCCGGAACATAATATATATACAAACACACGTACGGAAGTAAGCCCCATAAACATGTCCACGGACATCTAAACGGACGAACGAGAATCATATGACGGAACGGGGCCTCACGTACCCATGAACAAATACATACAATGCAACGAACAAATATATACCAAAAATGTGAGCACCCGGAATGAGGGGAGCACTCCAAACGACGAAAAAGGTGTCCTAAACGTGGATCACCAAGCTATGTACGTACTGCGGCATTTAAACGCGGCCCAGAAGAAAGGGGGGTCATGACGGAATGTAATGCGAGTATGCAAAGCGAAGTATAGAAACGAAGTCATAACCGAAGTAAAGTGGCACCGAACGCGAGCATAATAAGCCGAATACCAAGTACTTACGTCCGACCTCCAAATTATACATAGTTTCGAATGTAAGACAAATAGGATAATCGGGATGTCGGCAAGCCAGCTTGCTTTTGAAAAATATTTCGCCTCGTATATCACGGAAATCAAAATATCATCTGAGCCGACATAATAATCACAAACGTCTCGACCGGGATATATATAACATAATGGACCGTCATATTATCATACATCATATCACGCATCCGTTGTATCGTCGGATCGACACGTAGAATATACATATGCACACATACCGCGGCCGGGAACCCGGCCCGGGATGTCGAAGATATACACGTACACCGCGGCCGGGGAACCCGGCGGTAATATCACATATACACATATACCGCGGTCGGGTACTCCAATGGCCAACATCAAGCATAGTCGCGCACGTATATCATAACCGGCCGGGACTCGGCGAAAGAAGTAATAATGCACAAATGAATCATAAGTAACCAAATACGGCTTAAAACATTTTCAATGACTTAATAGGTTAATCGAAACGAACCATCATTTTATAGCCAAAACAATAGTCAAATCGATTTTCGCCCGAACGTCACTCTCGGAACATATCAAAATCACATACATAATATCCTTACTTTAATCAACAAACAAATAAGTAATCATACTCGGAAATTCGGGAAGATGGTGTATCGAATTCTTTGGCAAAAGCCGTAGACTTTACGAGAAGAAGATCGCGGGACTCGAGACTGACGTCACACTGATCCGGACCACTACGGTAATCATAGTCATCATATGTTATCGAATCATTATTGCAAACTCGAAAGATAAGTAACACGATCGTACTTGAAATCGGAATAATAGTTACGTCATATCCTTTCAAAAATCGTCAAGGTACGTAAAGTAAGCTCATGGGCCCGGAGGGGTGTCGACCCGGTCGGGCCCGCCTATGGAAAACCTAGTCATCATACATCATGGAATCATTTTTGAGCATATCGAAGCGATCGGTTTTGTCCGTGAAAATTCACTGACACCGTAGTTTTCGGAATCATTTAGGAACAAAACTCTCTTTTACAAGACCGATCTTTTATGCATCTTTTGAAACTTGGTCATGCTAAAGACATAAAGCCAATATTTCATCATATCAAACATACAGAAGAAACAAATAAGAATCACAAGATATGGTCGGATGCGAGGGTAGAATTTCCTCGGGAAGCTCGTGTCATAGCCTATTCACGACTAAGGCATGCCAAAAAAGAATAAGGTCAAGCTTTACATACCTCGAGCGCTCTCAACGCTACTCCAAATTCAAGCTAAAGCCAACCTACGCCTCGGGCTCTCCAAGGGTTTACAAACAAGTCATAATATGCCAAACATTAGTTTGACATTTGGGAGCTTAATTCCAAATTTGCCCTTAATTCTACAGAAATTTGGGCAGCATTTCCCCTGTAAATAGGCTACCCCGAGAATTTAACTCGGCCACATCAATCAACAAAAATAACAACAACAAACCTAGCAACATCAATAATCGATCCGAAAGGCAATACAACAATAATAACTCTCTTTTCCATCATTCAACAACATTCATAAATTCAATTCAACGGCTTACCTTCAAGACAACATCGCCGCTTCTACATTCAAATACTAACCCAAACCCATTACCAACAATATTTAAAGACATTCTGGGCAATTCATACCAATATTTCCAACAATCCAACACCGGCTCCAATTCACCCGAAATCAGCCCCCAAACTCCGAGAACCTCACTTTAACACATTCCTCATTTTCAAATCATGATTTGTATCCACAATTCACATTCTAACAATACTATTCTCATCAATGTACAAATTACATTTAAACGCATAATAACCTTCAATTCAAATTGCCCATACATTTACAACATCAATCTTGAGTCATTAAACATTCATTTCCAACATAGAATTCCATAACGAAACTGATTTACTTTACTAAAATATTAAGCGACATTAATAGTGCTTTGTTTCATTCCATGATCATTTTTGACCAACACAACATATCTACATATTGATGATTCTCATTAATTCTTGACCCTACAATGATCATATTACCAACTAGACTTTAATTCATCATTAAACACAACACAACACACACACCTCACACGGCTATATCTCACACACATGGCCTCAACTCCAACATACTATATTTCAAGATTTTCATCCATTTTAACATACTACAACATGCATACAACCTTTATAACACATAAACAAGATCAAATCTTACCTTTCTTCCTTCACTTCACAATAGGCTGGGTTTCCAAGGATGAAAACTAGCGGGTTGATCGCTCCAACAACACTTCCACGCTACTTAGGGACCTCAAAATAGTGGATTTACATCAAGGAAATAATTTTGGCAAGGCTAGAAATGAAGTCAAGTTTCTTCTCCTTGGCCGAGAGCCTTCTTTTGCGGGTTCTTCAACTTAATTTTTTGGCTAAAGTGTTGAATGAGGTGAAAGTGAAGGGTCATCTTTTAACTAATTCAAGACTTATACAAAGGTCCCTTGGCTCCACACCATGTGTTGGAGCAATAGAATTTGAACACAAAATGTGGCGGGAGCCATCTCCCACTCACACGTTCAACAAGGAGAAATGGATGATTTTCAAGTTCTAAAATTATATCACTTTTGGTCCTAAATTTTGCTAATTGTTCCATGCCAAAAACAAATTCATGCACAACTTATGTCTCAAAATAAAATCGAAGGTCAAAAGTCTCGACTTTCCATCCCGAAACGGTTGGTCCCCAACTTACCATGATTAATCCAAAGCATCCCAATGTACAAAACGCGGGATATAACACCTAAATACAAGTCTGCCAAGTTTACCACAATTCCTCAAAGTAATCAAAACCACAAGTACAATCTAATAATCCAATCAATAGATGCAAATGAGATAATAATGATGAATGCATATGCAATGAAATGATACACACACGCTCCAGGCGGAATACCTTACGCCTTGATATTCTGTAAGCACCACGGGGTACATAAAGTCCATGTACACACGGTGCCGGCCTCGATCCAATATATATGTGCAACCCGATCCAAAATAGGGTTTAATATATATTGCGGCACATAACACGATCCAATATACGTATAAAATATATTGTGGCACGGAACCCGATCCAATATATGTTGTGGTAGCAACTGAATCCAAATGTATGAGTATGAATAATATCAATGCCAATGAGAATATATCATTATCAATGGTGCCACACATGGACACGTATCACGAGAATCTATCAATATCAATAGTGCCACGTATGGACACATATCACGAGAATCTATCAATATCAATGGTGCCATACATGGACACATATCACAAAGAAACTCGGTATAAAGCCTAGTATCACAAACATGGCAACAAGCCAATAGATCACAAAAAAATACAACACCACAATCAAACAACGGTACCAACCTAAGTAATCCCAACCCCATGCAGGCAGGAGTAACATGCTTTCTCAAACAATCGCTCACTCTACATATGCTTCGCTAACCAAATTCTAACCATAAGGTAAGTCGTAACCTACCTAGTTACTGAGCTAGACCCACAAACAATCACACATTTGCTTTGCCTTTACGGAGCTCCTCCAAATACTCAAATTCTAACCATTATCGAATTCTAAGTTAGAAAATAGAAAGTACAATACCCATATTGCTAGGGTATCCTTTGAATCAAAATCAACTATGGAGAAAGGGGAAACGAGCCCACAAGGGTAAACGGGTATTTCAAAAGTGAAATCGGTGACCCAACATTATAGAAGTTCAATTCCACTATTCAATTGCTAGATTAACTCAAGAATATGTCAATTACATCATTCAAGTCAAAACCCCCAATTTGGGTATAAACCTACACTAACTCCTCAAACCTTCAATTTCATCAACATAAATGGAAGATTCAAGCCTATTAGTTACTAAATCATCAATTTCCATACTTAGATTAGTCAAATCTACCAACAATTCTCATTTAGGTAGACTTAAACTCAAATAATGAAATAGACATCAAAACCCATCTTTCCTATTAAGTTCTGTAGAGATTCTAGCATGGATTCAAGCTTAGGGGAAGATAAAGGAATAGCTTAAAGGTTAGGGAACTTACCCACATAAGAAATCAGCCAAGAACTCTCCAAATCGCCCAAATAATGAAGTGATAGGAAATGAAGGGTTTCAACAAAGCATTAAATAAGAATCGTCATGTCGCTCGGCTTGCCGGCGGATGAACCATCGGCTACGGCGGGCCCGCCACGGCGGCCCCTCGGTTCTTTGCCACGAGTCCTCCACGGTGATCCACGCCCATTGTGGTGACTCACTACTTAACCATTACTATTGCCATATTGGACAGTGCCACGCCACAGCGGGTCCTCTACAGAGTATCTGGTGCTGCTACGGCGGACACCAGACACCAGAAAATCCTGATTTTTCACAAAGCCAATCCTGAAATCTGACAATCACCCGAGATCTCACAGATACAAGTTAGTCATGTAGACATACATAAAAACATGCTACAGACTCACTCATGGTCGCAAAATTCCCAACGGAGGTCTCTTTGATCGGGTCTGTTATATCCCGTATTTTGTACATTGGAACAATCCGAGTTAACCATGATAAGTTAGGGACAAGACTATTCCAGGATGTGAATTAGAGACTTTTAACCAGGATTTTGTTTTAAGACATAAGTTTCTTATGATTTTGTTGCCATGGAGTATTAAGGAAAATTTGGGGTTAAAAGTTAATTTTGGAAAGTTGACAATTCTTGAAATTAAAGGGGCCAAGTGGCCGGCCATATAGGGTGTGGGCCAAGGCCCACATGGATGCTTATTATATGACATAAAAGATGACCAAGTCAATTGTGTTCATCATCTTCAACACTTAAGAAAAATTGAGAAGCTTGGAGAAACAAATAGGAGACCATTCGGCCATAGCTAGGAAAATTGAGGTCCAAAAATCTTCATAAAAAAAAAATTCTTCTAGCAATCCCAACCATTGAAGGGTCCTTGTTAACGTGGAGTTGTTATTGGAACCAACAAACCTCTCGTTTTCATCATTTACAACCCTAGCTAAGTTGTGAAGTTGAGGGGAAAAGGTAAGGTTTAATCTTCTTTTACATATGTTATGGATGATTTGTGTATGTTTTAGTATGTAAAAAATGGATGAACCTCATGAAATATTGCATGTTGAAGTTGGGCAGTGTGTATGGCTTTGTAGCCGGTAGGTGTGTGTTGTGTAGGAGTGATGAATTAATTCTATTTAGCATGTTTGGTTGTTGTAGTGTGTTGAAATGGATGCGAATCATGAAAGTTGTGTGTTGGGGTGGTGGCCGAATATGGGTCATCTTGTATAGCAAGGAATGAATTAAATTTCTTTAGTGTTTTGGTTGTTGTTGTTGTGGGTTCTATGTTGATAATGAAAGTTTAATGATTCAAGTTGAAATTATAAGTGTCGAGGGCTGATTTGGAAGTAACGTGATTTTAATGTAGCTTTCATATTTATGAGAATGACATTGTTAACATGTGTATTGTTGGTGTAATTCATGAATTTGGGAGAGAGGAATGTATTGTTGTTGTTATTCTCGGGTTTGGGATGGTTTCGGGTGGAGTGGAGTTTTGGTTGGGTTGTCTTGAATATTGTGTGGGTTATTTAAAGTGTTCTTGAATCTCGTTTGAATGCTCTCGGATTAACACTTGAACATGTAAGCGTTGATGTTGGTTTGAATGTATGTAGTTGAATTGAACATAATTGGAATGTTGTCGAAAAATGTGGAGAAGAGTTAGTAGCGTTATAATGCGTTTTGAATTGATTGTTGATGTTGTAAACATGGTTGTTGGTATTGTTGTTGATGATTTGGCCGAGTTGAATTCTCGGGATTGTTGAATTTATAGGAAATGTTTGCCCAAATTTCGTAGAATTAAGTGCTAGCTTGGGATTGAATTCATAAAATACCTATAGCTAATGTTTGGTATTTAATGACGTTATTATAGATCTTGGGAGCCCGAGACTTAGGTTTGGATTAGCTTGGAGAGCGGACGAGGTATGTAAAGCTGACCTTTCCTTCTTTTGGCATGTCGTAGTTGTAAGTAGGCTATGACACGAGCCTCGGGGTAACTCTATTCTTGCGATCCGAGCATGTCTACGATTCTTATTCACCTCTTAATGTTGGCATTTGTAATGTAATAGAATTATGGTCTTTATGTCTGTGGTATGATTGGATTTCAATGTTGCAAAAAGAATTTTTGTTCTTAAAGGATTCTATGTCTAATAATGGCCGTAACTTTCGTAGACAGAACCGGATCGCCTCGATATGCTCGTAGGAGGTTCTGTAGCGTATAATGACTCCAACTTTCATAGGCGGGCCCGGATTGGGTTGATACTTGTCCGTGGGCCCCGCGACTTTCCTTTGTATAGTTCTGACGACTTTTAAAAGAATTTAGTATGGCTATCATCCTAACCCCCGAGTATGGTTAGTCTACTTATTTATTGAGTCTGTAATGATGATTTTTATGCATATGGTTTCTCACGACTCTGCTCGTGCATCCTGTTGTATCCTTCGCCGAGTCCCGGGCCGGTTATGTTATCGTGCGCACTATGTTATATTCCGGAGTATGATGTGTTAAGGTTTCTCCGAGCTCCTCGCTAGAGGGCCGGGTTCCGTTTATATTTTGGTGTTATGATGTGTTATGGCGTTATGATGTGTTATGGAGATATGTCGGGTGTCACACCCCAATTTCCGATAGGGTGTGATGGGCACCCGACCCTTACCCAGGGCCGAGCGAACCCTCAGACTAACGTAATACTCGTACCCACATTGGGCCCTTGGCCAAATCATAAATACATAATTTCAAATCAAACACAAACTTGCGAATGTACAAAATCTGTAATATCACATATAACAAAACGACGGCTTATAGAGCCGCTCACAACTGACATCTGATGCACATGACTCTGTCTGCAAAGTCTCTAACATGACTCGGATATCATAATATGCACAAACTCTGACTCGGCAGACTCGGAACAAGTGGAGCTCGCCAATCCATTTGGAATTTCCGTCGCTAATACCTTTAGCTCACAGGTGTACCGCGCGGCATGAAACGCGACCCCAGAAGAAAGGGGTCGGTACGGAATATGTCTTTGTATGTAAGCGAAAATACGAACCATAGGAACAAAATACGTAAAAATAGACATAATATGCAAAGTATCAAAATATGTAATTAAAATGCAAATCATGCACGAGCTCTTAGAACGGTGGTCGCCCGCATGTCGTTGGCGCCACGCCACGCATCACACCGTAAGATTTCGATCTCCGTAACCCGACAAATCCCCGTACACATCATAGCCGACCGTACACACCATATCACAGCGATCACACCAAACGGAACCGGCCCTCCGGAGAGGATCTCGAGAACCGTAACACAAGATCACACCGGAATTTATCATATCGCGCACGAGCATAACCGGCCGGGACTCGGTGAAGGAAACCATAACACATGCACGAGCGAGTCGTGAGCATACATATGCATAAAATCGTAATCATAAATCATTAAGTAAGTAAGAAAATTCATATGCAAAAGTCCAAACGAAACGAAACTTACATTTTTCCAAAGGTCGTCCCGAATAGGCATAGAAAAGTCGCGGGCCCCACGGACGGGTGTGGACCCCCCTCCGCGCCCGACGAGGGGAGGTAGGGGAAAGTTATGTGTTATAGACATACATATCATGTTTGGGGGCGATCCGAGCTCGTATGCAAAAGTTACGGACGTTTGAAGTTCGGACCCTTTTATAGTCAAAATTCTTTATAAAACCTTTGAAATTCATTCTTTTGAAAACGTGAAAATCTTATTTTGGTCCCATTAAGGAGTAGATCTTAAGAAACGAACAAAGTACATACCTAAGCTCGGATTCTAAGAGTAGAATTACCCCAAGGCTCGGGTCATAGCCTATTAGTACTAAGACATGCCAAAGAAAGAAAGGTGAGCCTTACATACCTTGGCCGTCCTTTAAGCTAATCCAATTTGCGCCTCGGCTTCTCAAGATCTACAACACATCCATAGGCATCAAGCATTGAAGAATCTCATTCCAAGCCATTACTTTTTCTACGGAAATTTCGACAAAGACTCCTCCCCTATATATTCACCATCCCCGAGAATTCAACTCGGTTAATATCAACAACAACCAAACCAACAACCAAACCACAATATCAATATTCAATTCACAATGCATTCCGACATTACCAATTCTTTCTACACGACTTTAATAGCATACATAATCTTCTAACAACATTCATAATCTACTCATGCCAATCACTTACGTTCAAACTAATATCAACGTTTACACGTTCGATTACCAATTCAACCCGTTCAAACCATATACAAGAATACTTTAAGCAATTCATACAATATTTCAAACAAGCCAAATATTATTCCAACTTACCCGAAATTGCCTCCAAACCCGAGAATAACACCAAACATATTCTTTCCTTCACACTTCACAAATTACATCAACAAACCATGCTTAAACAACATTATTCTTAAAAGCTCAAGAAATTTCATTACATCATATTAATCCTTACAATCAGCCCACACCATTTTTGCTTCGACTAGGGATCATTAGCCATCATTTTTACATCATATAACGCATGACGACAACAACCAAAACACCATATAACATTAACTCACCATGGCTGCCCCCAAAACTCGTCCACACGGCCAGCCCTTCAACACACACAACTTCATGCTTTTCATCCATTTCAACACATTACAACAACACTCAAAACATGCTAAATACAAGTAGTTCATCACTTCTACACGACAACACATTCACATGGCCATAACATACTACATACGGCCACCACAATACTCCATATTTTCATGAGTTTCACTTGTTTCTACATATCACAACATGCATATACACCTACAAAACATTAAAAGAAGGTTGAATCTCACCTCTTCATCTCTCTTTGTCCCTCGGCTAGAACTTGTTTGTTGCCAAACGAATGGTTTTCTTGTTCCACCAACTACTCCACGTCGTAGAGGACCCTCTAATTAGTAAGGAAGCAAGAAGAAAATATTTTTCCATGGCCACCATAAGAGGGCGCGGCCCTTCATGGCACGCGAACTCCCTATCTCTTTTTCTCTCTTCTTTTTTTCTTGATTTTTCTAGAAATTAATTGAAGACTTGTGTCTTGTATGCTACACTTGTATATATATATAAATATATATGGGCACATGCCTTGTCATGTGTCTCCTTGGACGTTTTTCTCCTCCTTTATTTGTCTCCAATTTTCTTCCATTTTCTAGAAATTCCTTTGAATAATAAAAGATGACTTATATGATCACATGTCATCTAATTCCATACATTTCTATGCCAAGCTTCCATGTGGCCATGGCCCACCTCATTCTTGTTTCATGAATTTTAAATTTTCCATAATGCCTCCTTAGTCCCAAATTTTTCCTTAATGCTTTCTTCCAACAAAATCATGAACCATTTGTCGTAAAACTAAGTCGAAAGATAACCTTATCCATAATTCTTCGCAACCAACTTAAAAATATTCCGACGTGCGAAATGCGAGGTATAACATCGGGTTACGGAGATATGAACTCTTCTGGCGTTATGCTGTGTTATGGCGCCAATGACGGGAGGGCGACCATATTCCCTGAGCCCCATGCATGATTTACATTTCGAAACTAAATATTTTGGTAATTTGCATATTGTACTTATTTATTGTACTTCTTGTTCCGAGTATGATTCCTGTTTACTGTATTTCATGCTTTGCATACTCGACATATTCTGTCGACCCCCTTTCTTCGCCGGGCGCGTTTCATGCCCGCGCAGTACGTACGCCCATCTTGGTGATCCGCCGGCCTGGACATCTATTCTACTTTGGAGTGCTCCTTTGTTCTGGAGCCCATATTTTGGTACAGATTCTTCTGTTGTATATATGCATATGTCTATTCAGGGGTACGGCGGGGCCCTGTCCCGTCATATGATTCCGTTGTTACTCTTAGAGGTCTGTAGACATATATGTGGGTTGTGTATATTACTGTTCAGATGTGTTCGTATGTTTTATGTTTTGGGCGGTCCCATTCGCCGCGGCGGCCTTGTCGGCTCGCGTTTGTATATATTTTGGGACGCTATGCTTTATGATAGCCTTGTTAGCTTCTGTGATATATATGCTTGTCCATGTGACAATTTGGAGACTACGTATGATCTTTGTATATGTGTAAGTATTTGTATGCCCGTTCTGATTAATGAGTGTCTATGGGTGCCCAGCTCGGGTACTAGTCAGGGCCTACGGGGTTGGGTTGTGACAAAAGTGGTATCAGAGCGGTTCGTCCTCAGAGTGTCTCGCGCACCGTGTCTAGTAGTAGTCCCGTTTATCGGTGTGTTGTGCACCACATCTATAAACAAGAGGCTACAGGACATTTAGGATGTTATCTTTCCTTCTGATCCTAGATCGTGCGATAGAGCTGTCTTATCAGGATGACTCCTCCCTAACGAATTGTTATGTTTTCAGCGATGCCTCCAAGGAAAGCGACAGCGCCCGTGGCGGGCAAGTCGACAAAGGCACCGGAGAGACCAGCCGGGCCCGGAGGGTTACGTGGCCCGTGCCGAGCTCGAGGTTGTGCTCCCGCCCCCGAGCTCGCTGCACCGTCGCTACCGCAGGAGCATGGGGGCGGCGGCTAGCCTGCAGGGGGGGGGGCGGCTCCACCGCCGGCCCGGGGTTCCGTTGTCCGAGCCTCCAACTCCTCGCCCGTGGGCGGAGGAAAGGGCCATGCGAGATGCGGTCCGGCTTGTTGACCGCATTAGTGGCGGGCGCCTCACAGGCACGGATTAGGGGGTGATTATGTAGATAGACATGACAGACTGAGGGCCCGTGATTTTTTGACTTGTAATCCTCCAGAGTTCTTCGGGTCAAAGCCTGCGGAGGATCCCCAGGAGTTTCTTAGACAGATGCAGCGTACGATGCGGCTCATTAAGGCTTCTGAGACTGAGTCTGTCGAGTTGGCGTCATATCGGTTACATGATGTAGCGGCCAATTGGTATGAGTCTCTTGGGAGTCGTCTAGGGCGAGGATGCTCCTCCAGCGCAGGGGACGCAGTGGAAGCCAAGAGGCCTTTCTTGGCTACTTTCTACCTCCGAAGATGAGGCGGGCCAGAGTTGATAGATTCCTGCGTTTGAGGTAGAGTGGCAGGAGTGTTCGAGAGTACAGCTTAGAGTTTGACTCCTTGGCCAGATATGCACCCACTATTGTAGCTGATATGACTGATCGGATGCATCGATATATGATAGGGTTGGATCCTTATTTGGTTGATAGTCGTTCGGGATGGCTTCCTCACCGGGACGGATATCGCCCGGCATGTGCGCATGCCTGTGGTATGGAGGATCGACAGAGGGCATCACCGACAGAGATTATGGTGGAGCCACCAAGAGGGCTAGATCAGTCAAGTTATTCCGGGAGTCTCGAGGTAGGCGTGTACCGCACGCGCATAGCAGTACCCTTTCCCATCAAAGACGGAGTACACCCCCGCGCCTAAGTGCAGGGAGACCGTAGCAGCGCAGGTATTCAAGCAGCCGGTCGAGCTCTGGGCTTCGTCTCCGGTGGACAGCAGGTCTGTCCTGGCCCGAGGCCACCTGCACTCCTGTTACCGTGGGAGATATCACCCCGGAGAGTGTTATCGTGCCACGGTGCTTATTTTACTTGTGGTCGTCGTGGCCACCTTATGAGAGATTATCCGTCAGGGGTAGTGTGCAGTGGTGCCTGCTCACCGGGCAAGTGTGCTGGTTCATCGTCCTCTTCGTAGCTATGCGCCCGCAGGCGGGTATGCCTACACCACAGGCCGCGAGAGGCCGTGGCGGAGCTTCCGCTTCTGAAGCGTCCTTCAAACCGCATATATGCCTTGGCCGGCGGTGACTTAGGAGGCGTCACCTAATGTGGTTACAGGTATATTATTGATCTTCTCTCGAGATGTATATGCATTGATAGATCCAGGCTCTACGTTATCGTATATTTCTCCCCTTGTTGCTAATAGAATTGGGATAAAACCTGAACCGATAGAACCATTTGAGGTAGCTACACCGGTAGGAGATTCTGTTATAGCCAGGCAGGTATATAGAGATTGTTTGGTAATTATATGTGGCCGTTGCACTAAAGTAGATCTGATAGAGCTAGGTATGACTGAGTTCGATGTTATTATGGGTATGGATTGGCTATCTTCTTGTTATGCTAACATTGATTGTCAAGAAGGTAGTTCGTTTCCAATTGTAAAAAATCCGCCATGAGTGGTCGGGAAATACAAAGATCGTCGAGGGGTAAGTTTATTTCATACCTCAAGGCAAGGAAGATGGTCCAAAAGGGTTATATTTATCATCTGGTTCATGTGCATGACTTGAAAGCTTAAGCACCGACTCTTCACGTCATCTGCTAATGAATTCCCGCATGTATTTACAGCTTCTGTGTCTTCCTCTGGGAACAGGAGATAGAATTCACTATAGATGTGTCGCGTACACTTAACCTATATCTATTCTTCCGTTACGTAATGGCACACGTTGCACTGAAAGAATTGAAGGAGCAAACCGAGGGATTTATTAGAGAAGAGCCATTAGGCCCGACATCACCTTGGGGAGCGCCGTATTATTCGTGAGAAAAGAAAGACGGGTCGCCGCGATGTGTATTGATTATAGGCAAATACCGAATAAGGTAACCATAAAGAATAAATACCCTCCCCAAGATTGATGATTTGTTTGACCAAATAAAAGGTGCTAGGTGTTTCTCAAGATAGGACTGCTGGTCGCTATCACCAAAGTGTACGGGAGGCGTATATTCCAAAGACAAACATTCAGACCCGATACGGGCATTGCGAGTTCGTAGTGATGTCTTTTGGGTCTGACTAATGCTCCAGCACAGTTGTTTATATCCGATGAATCGGGTATTCAAGCCGTTCGGATATGTTCGTGATTGTATTTATTGATGATATCCGGTTTATTCACGATCAGAAGAGGAACATGAAGATCATCTGAGAGCGATACTTGGGGTGCTCCAAAGACCAAAAATTGTATGCTAAATTCTCTAAATGTGAATTCTAGTTGTCTTCAAAGGGCATTACTGGGGCATATTATTTGAGCTGATGGCATTCGGGTGGATACACAGAAGATTGAGGCCATAAAGAATTGGCTTAGACCTACGACACCTACTGAGGTACGTAGCTCGGGGACTAGCAGATATTACAGAGATTTGAGAAGTTTGCTTCGATTTCAGCCGCACGTTAATGAGGCTCGACTCCGGCTGCGCCCAAGTTCCAGTGGACCGATGCTATGCGAAACGAATCTTCCCGCTGTCGAAAGAGAAGTTGACTACAAATCGCTCGACTCTTCCCGAGGGACCGTATGGTTATGTTATTTATTGTGATGCTTTCCGGTGTTGATTGGGGTGTGTATTAACGCAAAGACGGAAAGGAGTTATTATGCCTTCCGGTTAGAAATTTCCGTAAAGCACGAAAGGAATTATCCTACTCACGATCTGGAGCTAGCAGCGGTAATTCATGCCTTGAAGATATGGAGACACTATTTATATGGCGTTCATGTTGATATTTAAACAGATCATAAAAGCCTCCAGTATATTTTTAAGCAGAAAGAGCTGAATTTGCGGCAGAGAAGGTGGCTAGAGTTGCTGAAAGACTATGATGTCGATATTTTATATCATCCTGGGAAAGCCAATGTTGTAGCAGATGCACTCACTCGAAGTCTACGCCTTTGACGGACGTGCCATCGTAAAAGAAGGAAATGGTTCGGAGATTCGTCAGCTAGCTAGTCTTGGAGTCCGCTTGGCCGATTCTGGAGATATCGATTTCTTGTCACGACCCAACCCCGTGGCCGTGACTAGTGCCCGATCTGAGCACCCGAACCTATCTATCCAACGCAAACTCAGATCATAACTAACCGCTCAAATATATTTATAACAAAAGCCTATATTATATTTAAACTTAGATAATTTTGAAAAATTTTTTTTGGGGA
>NW_026714522.1:0-32537 GCF_029784015.1 Lycium ferocissimum | reverse complement strand
CTGTTTTAGATCCCTTTTGGGGGACGTATTGCCCGTAAAAGTAGGCCGGGTTGCCTACAATTAAACCTGCGGTGATTTGGAGACGATTATCAGTCTTCCACGTGTCAATGCTTCGCAAATGTATGAGGCGATCCTTCCAGGTATTTCCCATAAATGATATCCGGGTGACAAAGGAGGAGTATCTCGAGAGACGGCTTTAGCATAGCTATCTTTTGGATCGTCGAGGTGGGAAGGTCGACGTCTCTTAAAGACGTGGCTTCGTTAAGTATTGTGGCGGGGTAATAACGGGAAGAGATGACCTGGGAAGCCGAAGAGGAGATGAAGAATAAGTATCCCTACTTGTTTCCTATGTCTACAGGTAATCTAAACTCCTCGTTGATTATATTGATTGGTAAATAAAGCTATATGATAGCTATAAAAGGCACTCTTCAAGGCTTATAAGACCCGTAAGACTAGAATAACATTCGAGGACGAATGTTCTAAAGGGGGAAGGATGTTATATCCCGTATTTTTATACATTGGGATATTTTAAGCTAATCGCGACAAGTTAAGCACAAGACTATTTTGGGATACGGGGTAGAGACTTTTAAACCCCCGATTTTGTTTTAAGGCACAACTTGCTTTTAAATTTTGTTGGTGTAGAAATATTATTGGAGATTAGGGATTAATTAACCAAGATTATATTATTAAGTGGGATTAAAGTTTAATTATTCATTAATTAAGCCATAAGTGGCCGTGTGGGCCCCACCCGTGACATGGCCAAGTGTAATTGGCTCACACTTTGGGTGGGACACATGTCCAGCCCATGGACACCCTATATATAGAAAGTTGATGATTCATTCATCAACTATCCAATTCATTTCACCATCTCCAACCTAAGAAACTTAAGAGATAGAGAGAGAGACTCTCGGCCATGGCTGGCCGAGAATGAAGTTCTTGGAAGTTGATCAAAAATAATATTTTCTTCAAGCATTTCAACTCCTTAGAAGGTGTATAACAACGTGGGATTGATCCTAGATAGCAAGAACAAGTGTTAAATTCAAGGCACAAATTCTAGCCAAGTTGAGAAGTCAAGTGTTTTAAAGGTAAGGTTTGATCTTCTTTTGCATGTATTAAGGATGGTTTTGAACGTGTTGTAGTGTGTAGAAATGAATGAAATTCATGGAGCTATGTATGTTGGTGTTGAGACCGTATAGGGGCTGCCTTGTGTAGAAAGAATGAACTAATTTTACTTGATATTTTGGTTGTTGTTGCTATGGATTTTTATGATGAGAATGAAGGCTTAATGGTTCAAGTTGGAGTTGTAATTGTTTGTGGGCTGTTGTAGGAACTAATATGATGTTAATATAGTTTCTTGCATTTATGTAAATGATGTTGTTAACGTGTAGTTGTTGGAATAGTTCATGAAATTGGAAGAAAAGAATGTGTTATTGTTGTTCTTGTTGAGTTTGGAAGATTGCGAGTTGTATAGTATGTTGGTTGGGCTGTTTGGAATATTGTGCGGGTTGTCCGAAGCGTTCTCGAGTCTTGTTTGAATGGTCTCGGGTTAGCACTTGAACATATGATCATTGATGTTGGCTTGATTATATGGTTGGTTTGAATGTAAGGGAAATGTCGTCAATTATTTAGAAAGGAGTTACTAACGTTAGAATACGTTTTGAATTCCTCGTAGCCTAACCGTAGTTCTTGACATCTTAATATAGGTTAAAAGTACTATTATATTGGCAGCGTATACGTGTGTGTTGCGAGTAAACGCTAAAGGTATGTAAAGCCTATCTCTTCTTTCTTTTGGCAAGTCCTAGATGTAAGTAAGATATGATATGAGCTTGGGGGTAATTCTATTCATAAGTTCCGAGCATGATTTATGATTCTTATTCACCTCTTGATGTTAGAACTCTCAGGATAGTCGAGCTATTGCTCTCGAGTCTTTTATATGATTGAATAGTAAATGATGCATAAAAGTTCCAATTCCTAAAGGATTCTATAGTGAATAATGTCCTTAACTTTCATAAGCTGTCTCGTATTGATTTGATACATGTCTATGATCCCTGAGACTTTCCTTTATATAGTTCGTAATGACATTTAGAGAGGACTTAATATGGTTATCATCCTGACACTCGAGAATTAATTAGTCTACTTATCTTCTGAGTCTTAAAAGATGATTTGGGTGCATATGGTTACTTACTACTCTACTCTTGCATACTGTTACATCTTTCACTGAGTCCTCGTCAGACATGTTTTCGTGCAATACTTGTATCCACCGCATTATTCACCGAGTCCCTCACTAGAGGGCCGGGACACGTTATATGTACATGTATATGATGATTTTATTCTTGAGTCCCTGGCACTGTGAGGGCCGTGACACGTTATATATGCATATGTACAGGATGATTATCTAATTATGCCACTAAGTCCTATAACGGGTTGGGTATGATATTGACACGTATGATTTATGTTCAAAGGTAAGTGTCACGACCCAGCCCCGTGGGCCGTGACTGGTGCCCTACTTAGGCACCCAAACGAACTCGCGAACCAAATCAGTATAGTACCACATAATCAGACGTAACAGACGTTACTCGTACCGATAATCAAAAGCAGATATCATACAAACGCGATCCTAAGCGGTCACCCGTGTCAAACATCACATCAGAATCCAATTGGCGGAATGTACATCGCCGTACACACTCATGCAAACATGTGGGCCATATCGCCGCAGTAGCCTACGGGGTCGCTTAAGGACGCAAATCGAAATCATATACGTACAAACCGAGTCACATACAAACAGACCGGACCCACGACCCACAAATATGACTACGGCCTCTACAAACGAACAAAACATATGAACATATGACGGACGAGGCCCCGTAGCCGAACAAGTAGCAAATGTATGAATATACGGCGGAGAAGAGGTATATACCAAAAGTATAAGCTCCGATCAAAGGAGCACTCCATGTTGCGAGAACACGTGGTCCCAAACGGTGGCGTACCACGCGACGCGTCCGTACCGCCGGCACGTAGCCGCGACCCCCGAAGAACGCGGGGGGTCGCACGAAAGAAGTACCGAGTATGTAAAAGCAGAGGTACAATAACTCGAATCATACTGGACTCGGGAGATACAGAAACAAATACAGACGTAACCGATCAAACCTGTGCGAAATGCAAATGTACAGAATGCAAGTAAAAAAAAAAATCATGCATAAAGCTCAGAATACGTGGTCACCCCCGACGCTGGTGCCACGACACATCATACTCCAGAAGCTTTCAAATCTCCGTACGTCTCCGAACACATCATAACATCACACACATCATATCATCAGAATATCATCAGAATATATCAGAAGCCATATCACATCATAACACCATGGACGGTAACCGGCCCTATGGCGAGGTCTCGGGACCGTAACACATCATACCGCCGAATATGTCATAATGCGCACGATCACAAAACCGCCGGCACCGGCGAACGAAACCATAATAATTGGCACGAGAGGAGTAGTGCGAGAAACCATATGCATATCAAAAGTATGTTCCCGGACTTGACACATAATTTCATATACATATACAATAGCCTCAGAAGGCTTAAAACGAATATCGAGTAAATCAGAATTAGTATACAAGAGTTACGGACTTGTAAATTATCAATTTTTTCTCAAAACACATCGTAGGTCATTCTTCGGAAAATTTATTATCATTCATAGCAACAAGCGTTCAAATAACCTTATCGAACATTTCAAACGGACCTTAGCATCGTAGGCAAATATTCCTTTTTCATATCGGACGGGAAAGAGTCAAACAAACCAAATAAGGGAAGTCTCGGGACTTGCGGGCCCACCTCGGGTCAAACCGAGGCGGCGAACATAATTTACAAACATTTGGCTCCATAAAGTTGTCTATAGAAGTTTCGGAGCGATTCGGATTCATTTGCAAAAAGTCACGAAGATTAGGCATTCTTTTAATCAAACATGAGGTTTATAGTTTAATCGCGCTGAATGAATAGTGACCAAAATCAACCTCGGATTTCTAGGAGCAGGATTAGTCCCGAGGTTCCATTTTCGGCCTAGTAGGCCTAGGACATGCCATATGAAGAAAAGGTGAGCTTTACATACCTTTCGCGCTTGTTAAGCTCGTCAAAATTCCGATCCCGTTTCGTCAAAAATCCGCAAATGGTCATCTTTACCAATTACTATTCATGCAAGTTGACATTTCAATCTTTGGTTTCTATTTGGCTACCGAAATTTCGGCAGCACTTCCCCTATAAATACGACACCCCGAGATTCAACTCGGCTCAAAACAACCAACAACAACCCAACAACAACATCAATAACATTAACAATCACAACATAACACAACTAGTCAACTTTCCGACCTAATGCAATAGTTTCCATTCCGACTTCACACTTCCAACTTCATGTCAACGTTCTCATATTTATTTACTAATCCAAAACCATTCAAATACACTTCGGAGACATTTCATACCATTTCCATAAAATATTCACAAAATATACTAAATATGCAAATGTTTCCATCAAGGCCATAATGCATCCAAACTTTTAATTTTTCAACATAAATTTCCATAACACATTTTTGTCTTCCAACTTCATTTACAGTAATCACCATTAGCATCTTACAACCTCAATTCTTATAATTACATAAACTATATAAAATCGCATACTTTCCGACAACAACTTAACAACAAGTTCTTCATGTCAACTAGAGCCATTAACCTTCCACTTACATCACAAAGGCCACAACAACATAATTAACATGCTAAACGAATTTAATTCACATTCCACTACTTCTCCATACACCCCACGGCCACACCCCATTTTTTCTAAATTCCATCAAATTCATTTAACTTTCACTTCCAATACAAATTCCACCATAACTACAACTAGATTACAATACAAAATTCAATTCATCATAGCCATGCAACACATATATATACACGGCCATACACACCTTTCACACACACCATGCACACACACACACACATCATAATTCCATAATCTTCATGCCACTCTAACCACTATAACATGTGAACCTATTCCATAACATAAAACATAGAATTCTTACCTTTTCTCCAAATTTCCACTTGCCGCAAACGCGGTTCTTTCGCCAAACCAATTATACCACGTTGAAGAGCGTCTTGAACTTGTTACCAATTCAAGAAGAACAAGATTTTTGGGTGAAGATTGAAGGCTAGGAAATTTTCTTCTTTTTCTTTTTTTTTTCCTCTCTTAGCCGATTGCTCTTCTTCTCTCTTTCTCTCTTTTGTTCTTTGTTTTTCTTGCCAAATCTTGAAACTTCTAGGCTAATATAACATTTATCACATGGGAAAAAAATTAATTAAAACTCCATGGGCTTGGGCCATGTTGGCCGGCCACCCCTCTCAAATTGGGCCTCATTTTCCTTTTTTTTTTTTTGGCCCAATTAACTTCAAACCTTGTTTTGTAGTTTCCGAAACTAATTTCCGAAATTCCAATTTTTGCCCTTGGCCCTCCTCCGGATTTCCACACTAATATTTTTCATAAGTACCAACATGCACACCTCATAAAATCAAAGCATGGTCTTATTCTTACAAATCACAATTATGTCCAAATTTCCCGAATGTGCAAAAACACGGGATATAACATCCTCCCCCCCTTTAAAACATTCGTCCTCGAATGTTGAATCCACCGCGTGGGGAAGCATAAGAAGTCGGGGAGGTTCTCTTGCCAACTACGTACCCGTATCTGATCAGAGCACTTGTGAGGGCACGCGTTTTCTAACTCCTCGTCCGACGTTATCATATTCGGGTTGTTCGGAATCCTTATTAGTCTAGCGACTCGTATCGTCTCAAATAAGATATATGGCGAACAAAATTTTCATCAGAACCAGAAGAGCAGACGGATGTCAAACGGAGTCATATCCGGAATCCGAAGTACAGAAGCATAGCATACGTTACATCAAGCAGGTTCGTAATCAGAGCCAGACACACAGGAGCATATCGGACAAAACGTATTCAGATTCGGAAGTGCAGAAGCATAGCAGACAAATTCATACTCCGACGTCATATCAAACAGATTCATAACCAAGGCCAAACGTACCGAAGTACATAAAATAGATCGTAATCAAAGTCAGACATACGAAGATATATCAGACAGATTTGTAATCAGAATCAGTCATACGGAGCCACGTCGGACAGATTTGTAACTAGAGTTAGGCGTACAGAGGTACATCAGATAGAAGTGTAATCGGATTCGGAAATATAGAGGCATAATAGACAGGGCTTCATCGAAATCAGAGGCGCAAAAATGTGGCACACAGAATCACTTACAAAATCTTCCTATCGATGATTTATTACTCACTCTACTCTTTGTAGGGTTTCCAAGCGCCCCTCATATTCCATTTCACTTAGGTTAACCCAAGTTCTTATTTGGCCCTTATTTCCACGTTTGTAAAAATTTTCGACATACTTCCCAGGGGGGTCACCCATCCCAGAATTGTTCTGGCCCCAGCACGCTTAACCTCGAAACTTTAAGGCGCTTCAGTGTCTCTATGCTGGGGTAGTCACGTCCACTCCCCCACACAACCTTTATCACGTAATTCTAGGACAAATCGGGGCCTTAACAAATTTCTCGGAAAAATTTCCTAGCGGGTCCCACTCCGACCTAAAGGGATCGTTTACCCCCTGTCTATATAGTCTACAGCCTCGGCCATCCAAATTCCCTATATTCACCTGTATATATGACTATCTCAAGTGGTTCCACTGATTCGGGTTTTCCCTTTACTCTTACCAACGCGCAGAAAAGAAGATCACATAATATAATGGAATATCGGTCTGTCAGTACACACATTCTTCAAGAAAAGATTAATAATATACACGGGTCTACGTACGGCGATGCCTGCGGGTTCGCCGACCGCCAAAGCATATAGGCGGTTCGAAGGACCGCTAAGATCGAACCCCCGCCACGGCCGCCGCGGCCCGCCGGAGCCGGCATACTTCGCCCCGCCAGGCGCATAGGCCGGGAGTAGCCGACGAACCCGCAACCGAGCCGTCGGGCCGTGCCGCACCACCAGAACCGCCCACCCACGGACAGTCTCGCATCATATGGCCTTGGCGACCGCAAGAGAAACAAAGCCCCCGTAGCCCGGGGTAGCACTCCCCCGGGTGCGATCTCCCACAATATGAACACCGGGCATAGGTGTGTCCGACCGGGACCTCTCGTCTCGCCCGAGCACCGAGGCTCTTCGAACTCCGGGACTGTCGGCCATCAAATCGCCATCGCGTACCGTATATCCCTACCGGGCGAGGAAAATATTCTGCCGACGTCGTGATCGAGGCCTGCGGCGGTATCCCGCCATCAAATCGACTGGGCTCGAGGCCGGCCTCCTCCATCAGGCGTATTCACCCGCCCTAGAATCTCCAAAATAACGATCCGGCCCGAGCACATACCGATCCGGCCCCATGTGGCGGCCTCCTATCACGATCTCTTTATCTCGCAAAAATCTATCCGCTTCGCGTCTCCGGGGCAAGAAATGGCGGTCCTCCATCCCCCTCACCCGATAGTTCCCAGGCTCGTAACCAATGCGAGCAATATCCGGCCGCCATCGACCGACTCGGTCTCGGGCCACGACCGCCCAAGTAACGATCACCCCGAGCACATCATGGGGGTCCTCGTCGGGCTTAACCGTCCGCCACTATAGGGGGCTACATGTCAAGAAATCACGGACCCTCACGAATACTCCCGAACACAAGCCCTCTCGCTGTATCGTCAAAAATCTATCAACTCTCGCCCTCGCCCTCCGGGGGCAAGAAATGGCGGAAGAGGAACCCTCGAACTCTCCCGAACTCGTCCCACGTAAAAATATAACAATCGGTCGAAAGTCATCCTAATAGCCTCACCCTAAAATCCAAGAAAAGTAACACCCTAGATGTCCCGTGACTCGTGTATAGATGTGGTGCACAACACAAGATAAACACTACCTACGAGACACGGCGTGCGAGACAAGCCGACTCGATACCGTCACGACCCGGCCCCCCCGTGGGTCGTGTGAGGCCGAACTCATAGGCACCCAACGAACTCGCGAACCAAATCGAGCCACACAATCGACGTAACGACGTTACTCGTCTCCAAAAGCCATATCATACAAACGCGATCCCTAGAGCACCCGTGTCATCATCGGAATCCCTCGGAATGTCATCGACCGCATGTCGTGGCCATATCGTCCCAAAAGCCTCGGGGGCTACTCGAATCATATACGGACAAACGGTCACCCCTCGGGGTCCCGCGACCCACAAATATGACTACATCATCATCGAACAAAAACATATGAACATATATGACGGGACGGGCCTGCGTCCGGATACGTCCTCGGTATAGCTCGGATCAAAGGAGCACTCCGGACGGGGAGGGTCCTCCGTCATCGTCCACCCCTGCGTCCTCGGTGTAGCCGGAAGCCCTCGCGCCCCTCCGACTGTAAAAGCGGAGAGTACAATAACTCCATCCCTCGAGATAATGGCCGACGTAACCGATCAAACTGTGCAAATGCAAATGTACAAATGCAAGTAAAAATCATGCGTAAAGCATCGAATACGACGTGGTCACCCCCGACGCTTGTTACCCTCTGAACGACGGGACGATTCGGGTTAACTATGAAAAGTTCTCCCATTCTTACGAAGTCGAGACGTGTGACCTTCGATTTTGTCGTGTGACCTAAGTGTGTATGACGATATTGGTATGGAAACATCAAAGAAACTTCGGGACCGGGAAATTGTGGAAGTTGACAATTATTGAGAGAAATATAGGACAATAGGCGGTCCGAAAAGTCATCCTAATAGTTGGCCACTACTTGTAATAAAGGATCTAAAATCTTCAAAGAAAAGTAACACCCTTCCAGATGTTCCACAAACAAGACCAAAAACTAGCCTTAAAAAATTATTTCTTCTAAGCAAACCTACTAATTGGAGGGTGGTGAGTAACGTGGAGTTGTTGTTTCAAGCGTTGGATTGTTCGTTTTCATCCTTGGCCACCTTTGGACAAGTTGAGGATTTGTGAAGAAAGGTATAATCTTGTTTTATGAGTCGGGTTTATGTGTGTTGTTGTGTTGTTATGGATGAACCGATAAACAATGGTACTTTAGCTACATGTGTGTATGACAGGTGCATCTAGACATTTTGGTTATTGAGGAAAATGAAAATCATGATACCATATATATTGTTGTCACGACCCGGCCCGTATGTGTTAAGAAATGAATTAGTTTTCTTGGAATTTTGGTGCCCTACTATGTAGGCACCCAAATAAGAGTTTCATGATTCAAATTGGTATTGTAAGTGTACGTAGGCTGTTTTGGAGGATTTTGTGTATTTAGCGATAATTTTTATGTTTATGGAAATGCATGATATCATACAAACATGATTTGAAATCGAGGAGTGTATTAGAGTTGATCCTGGAACATTGGTTGGAAATATTGTGTGAGTCGTTTAAAGAGTTCTTGAATGTTGTTTGAAACATCATATGTGTTAGTTTGATTTCATGTTGGTTTGTAATACCAATAAGCATTGGAATGTGGTTGGGGTGTGCGGACATTGTTAATGCCGAATGTGTTTGACACATGGATATTGTTGGAATGATTGTTGGTTTGTTGTGTTGTTGAATTTGGGCAAAGTTGAATTCTCGTGGGCCATTTATAAAGGAAGTCTGCCGAATTTTCCGTAGGATTATGTGTCACCGGAAATGAACTTCTAAATGCTTGGTTGACGTTGGTATTTGTTGATGTCGTGTAGATCTTGGGGAGTTCATATAAGTTGAGTTGGATTAGCGAGCACAAAGCTTATCATATAGGCCCTAGCCTCGAGGAAATTCCACAAATGATTCGCGTTTGTCTTTTGGTACTCGTATGTTGATGTGAGAAAATATTAGTTTTGATGTTGTTGGAAAAAAATGATTTTAAAGTTGCATAAAAACTTGGTTTTTCAAAGAGTTCACGAAACCACAAATATGACTACGGATTGCCTCTACATATCGAACGTGGGAAACATATGAACATATGACGGGCCGGCTCGGGTTGACATCGTCCGTACCCGAACATTAGACAAAGAGTTTGTATATACGAGATTCCCAAGTATGATCCTTTTACTTAAACTTATGATAACCAAATGATTTTATGCATATATGGTTACTCACGAGCTGGCGGTTTGTTGGTATATCGTTCGCTCCGGGCCGGTTTTGTTGTCGTGCGCATTATGATATATATTCCCGGTTATCCTAACGGTGGCGTACCACGCGATGCGTCTTTGTGATATGGCGGTGTTGTGATGATGTGTTGCGCGGGGATACGGAGAAAATCTTAATGTTATGGGGGTCGGGTCGATGCGAAAGAAGTACCGTATTTTGTAAACATTTGACATTTTGGAAAGGTAGGAGGTACTCGAATAACTCGGATCATACCGGACTCGGGAGATACGAAACAAATACCGACGTAACCGATCAAACGTGTGTGTGTGTGTGTGTGTTTAAATGCAAATGTACGTCATATGATTCAAGTAAAAATCATGCATAAAGCTCGTAATACGTGGTCACCCCCGACGCCGGTGCCACGACACATCATACTCCGATTCGGGTTTGCTTTCAAATCTCCGTACGTCTCCGAACACATCATAACATCACACACATCATAACATCACACATATCATCGAATATATCGAATATATCCCATATCACATCATAACACCATGGACGGTAACCGGCCCTATGGCGAGGTCTCGGAAACCGTAACACATCATACTGCCGAATATGTCATAATGCGCACGATCACAAAACCGGCCCGGGCACCGGCGAACGAAACCATAATAATTGGCACGAGCGGAGTAGTGCAGAAACCATATGCATATCAAAAGTATGTTCCCAGACTTGACACATAATTTCATATACATATACAATAGCCTCAGAAGGCTTAAAACGAATATCGAGTAAATCAGAATTAGTATACAAGAGTTACGGACTTGTAAATTATCAATTTTTTCTCAAAACACATCGTAGGTCATTCTTCGGAAAATTTATTATCATTCATAGCAACAAGCGTTCAAATAACCTTATCGAACATTTCAAACGGACCTTAGCATCGTAGGCAAATATTCCTTTTTCATATCGGACGGGAAAGAGTCAAACAAACCAAATAAGGGAAGTCTCGGGACTTGCGGGCCCACCTCGGGTCAAGCCGAGGCGGCGAACATAATTTACAAACATTTGGCTCCATAAAGTTGTCTATAGAAGTTTCGGAGCGATTCGGATTCATTTGCAAAAAGTCACGAAGATTAGGCATTCTTTTAATCAAACATGAGGTTTATAGTTTAATCGCGCTGAATGAATAGTGACCAAAATCAACCTCGGATTTCTAGGAGCAGAATTAGTCCCGAGGTTCCGTTTTCGGCCTAGTAGGCCTAGGACATGCCATATGAAGAAAAGGTGAGCTTTACATACCTTTCGCGCTTGTTAAGCTCGTCAAAATTCCGATCCCGTTTCGTCAAAAATCTGCAAATGGTCATCTTTACCAATTACTATTCATGCAAGTTGACATTTCAATCTTTGGTTTCTATTTGGCTACCGAAATTTCGGCAGCACTTCCCCTATAAATACGACACCCCCGAGATTCAACTCGGCTCAAAACAACCAACAACAACCCAACAACAACATCAATAACATTAACAATCACAACATAACACAACTAGTCAACTTTCCGACCTAATGCAATAGTTTCCATTCCGACTTCACACTTCCAACTTCATGTCAACGTTCTCATATTTATTTACTAATCCAAAACCATTCAAATACACTTCGGAGACATTTCATACCATTTCCATAAAATATTCACAAAATATACTAAATATGCAAATGTTTCCATCAAGGCCATAATGCATCCAAACTTTTAATTTTTCAACATAAATTTCCATAACACATTTTTGTCTTCCAACTTCATTTACAGTAATCACCATTAGCATCTTACAACCCCAATTCTTATAATTACATAAACTATATAAAATCGCATACTTTCCGACAACAACTTAACAACAAGTTCTTCATGTCAACTAGAGCCATTAACCTTCCACTTACATCACAAAGGCCACAACAACATAATTAACATGCTAAACGAATTTAATTCACATTCCACTACTTCTCCATACACCCCACGGCCACACCCCATTTTTTCTAAATTCCATCAAATTCATTTAACTTTCACTTCCAATACAAATTCCACCATAACTACAACTAGATTACAATACAAAATTCAATTCATCATAGCCATGCAACACATATATATACACGGCCATACACACCTTTCACACACACCATGCACACACACACACATCATAATTCCATAATCTTCATGCCACTCTAACCACTATAACATGTGAACCTATTCCATAACATAAAACATAGAATTCTTACCTTTTCTCCAAATTTCCACTTGCCGCAAACGCGGTTCTTTCGCCAAACCAATTATACCACGTTGAAGAGCGTCTTGAACTTGTTACCAATTCAAGAAGAACAAGATTTTTGGGTGAAGATTGAAGGCTAGGAAATTTTCTTCTTTTTTTTTTTTTTCCTCTCTTAGCCGATTGCTCTTCTTCTCTCTTTCTCTCTTTTGTTCTTTGTTTTTCTTGCCAAATCTTGAAACTTCTAGGCTAATATAACATTTATCACATGGGAAAAAAAATTAATTAAAACTCCATGGGCTTGGGCCATGTTGGCCGGCCACCCCTCTCAAATTGGGCCTCATTTTCCTTTTTTTTTTTTGGCCCAATTAACTTCAAACCTTGTTTTGTAGTTTCCGAAACAAATTTTCGAAATTCCAATTTTTGCCCTTGGCCCTCCTCCGGATTTCCACACTAATATTTTTCATAAGTACCAACATGCACACCTCATAAAATCAAAGCATGGTCTTATTCTTACAAATCACAATTATGTCCAAATTTCCCGAATGTGCAAAAACACGGGATATAACAGTAAGCCTTGTGGTTTTTACGGTTATTGTACTAGTTTTCTACACTCCTTATTTCAGTATGATCCTATTTACTGTATTTCATGCTTTACATGGTCAGTACATATTCCGTACTGACCCCCTTTCTTTGGGGGGCTACGTTTCATGCCCGCAGGTACAGATACTCGCTTCGGTGATCCGCCAGCTTAGAATTTCTAATCAGCCATCTTGGAGTGCTCCCTTGTTCCGGAGCCTAGCTTTTTGGTACAGATCCTTTTGTTGTATATATGTGTCTATCCGGTGGGGTACGGCGGGGCCCGTCTCGTCATATAATCTGCTATTACTCTTAGAGGTCCGTAGACATATATGTGGGTTGTATATAGTTGTTGTTCGATTGTGTACTGTATGACTTATGTTTTTTGGGACGTTCCCATTCGTAGTGGCGACCTTTAAAATATATGTTTAGTTGGGGCGTACCCACATGTTGTGATAGCCTGAAGTCGCCGGCTTATGTACGATGTTATCGGCATAGTTGTGACTCCACAGGAGACAGGTTGCTTTGATATATATACATATGCGACAGTTTTGGAGACGACATCTTGCCTTTTTATATAGGTTTCTTACCATGCTAGTTGTGGACTGATTATAGCTAACAGGGATGTATACGAGTGTCCAGCTCGGGCACTAGTCACGGCCTACGGGGTTGGGTCGTGACATAACCGCAGCCAATTCGAGATCATGAGTTGGATAATTCTTCTTATGGTTCCACAACTGCTGGGAAGCATAGGCGATGACTTTACCATGCTGCATCAACACGCAACCCAATCTAACACCGACGGCATCGCAATACACAACATAACCATCGCCCCTTCTGGAAGGGTTAAAACTAGAGCTGAAGTTAGCCTATCCTTCAATTCCTAAAAACTTCATTCACAAGCATCGGTCCACTGAAATTTTGCTGACTTCTGAGTTAGCTTCGTCAGTGATGCATAAATAGAAGAAAATCCTTCCACAAAAGCTTCGAACCTCTATAGGGGTTCTAGGCCTCGGCCAAATCTTCACAGCCTAAATTTTCTGAGTATCAACTCGAATGCCGTAAGATAAAATGATATGGCCCAAAAAAGTTACCGAATTCAGCCAGGATTCGCATTTCGAAAATTTAGCATACAATTCACGAGCTCGAAGAATTCCGAGGATAGTACGCAAATGATTTTCATGTTCTGCTTTAGTTCGATAATATACTAGAATGTCATCAATGAACACTATCACAAATAGATCTAAGAAAGGCCTGAACACATTATTCATCAAATTCATGAACACCGCCGGGGCATTTGTCAACCCGAATGTCTTAGGAATGTCTTTTTCTCTAACTCTCACTTGATGATATCCTGACCTCAGATCTATTTTGGAAAACCACTTCGCACTCTGTAATTGATCAAACAAATCATCGATTCTCGGAAGAGGATATTTATTTTTAATCGTCACCTTGTTCAACTGTCTATAATCGATGCACATCTGTAAAGAACCATCTTTTTTCCTTACGAATAAAACAGGTGCTCCCCATGGCGATGAACTGGGTCTAATGAATCCCTTCTCGAGCAAATCTTTCAACTGCGCCTTTAGCTCTTTCAATTCTGCAGGAGCCATTCTATAGAGCGGGACAAATATAGGTTTGGTATTCGGCAACACATCGATAGCGAAATAAATCTCTCGTTCCGTTGGAAGGCCTGGGAGTTCTTCTGCAAATACATCTGGGAACTCATTTACTACCGAAACAGATTGGAGGGTCGGCGGCTTGGCTTCGGTGTCATGCACTCGGACTAAATGATAAATATTGTCACACCCTAATTTCCGATAGGGCATGATGGGCACCCGACTCTTACTTAGGGCCGAGCGAACCCGCTGACTCTCATGATACTCATAATCATACTGGGCCCTTAAATCATGACAGAATGCATAAGGAAAGCTTTTTTGAAGAAAATACGCTTTTCATCTTTCTCAAATCAAATAAAATCTCGCAACATATGAAACTTGTAACACAATGCATAATAATACATCGCCATATAGCCGCTACAAATGCCGACATCTTATATACACGACCCGTTCGCAAGACCCTCTAACATAACTCCGGATACCATAACAAAAGCACTCGACTCCTCCGCACTCAGAGGAAATGGAGCTCGCCAATCCAAATGGAACATCTTCTACTCATTTGTATATACTGCCCCCTCGTCATGAAAACGCCCCGAAGGAAAGGAGTCAATTGATCGAATATGTACTGAGTATGCAAAGCATGGAATACAGAAAACGAGGTCATAACCAAAGTAAGGAGTACAGAGAGAGCATAATAACGAGCTGCTCCAAAATGCTTGCATTTGAAATACAAATCATACATAAGAGGTACAGAAGACAAATATAATAATCAGAATGCCAAAATGCTTACCCCTGAAATGCAAATCGTGCATATCAATGTCATGTATCATATCCGGCCCATAATGGGACTGAGTAACATAAGTAAATAATCACCTCGCACATATGCATATATAACGTGTCCCGGCCCTCCGGGAGGGACTCGGTAAATGAGGTCAAGATAATCATCAATGCATAGCCGTCAGCATCATCATATACATATATAACGTGCCAACACACCGATAAACAAGTGAGGGACTCGGTGAATAGAATCATCATATCATCACGTCATCATATTATCATATCATATATCACATACGGTCCGTAATGGGACTAGTGCCCGTAACGTGGTCGCCCCCATCTTTGGCGCCACAACACATCATACTTCGGAATATTGTATACCTCTGAACACATCATACTCCGTATCACATCATACTTCGTAACACATCATACTTCGTATCACATCATACTTCGTAACACATCATACTTGTTATATCCCGCCTTTTTGCATAATCGGAAAATTCGAAATAATTGTGATTTATGAGAAAGAAGGCCATGTTTGAATTTTTCTTAGTAGGTGTGTGGCGGATATGGAAGCTTGAATGCGGAAATAATGGAGAAGGACTAAGGGCAAATTTGGAATTTTGGAAATTTATTTCGGGAAGTACAAAACAAGAATTATAAGGAATTGGGCTCAAAAAAAAATATATGAAATTAGGCCCAAAAGAGATGGGGTGACCGGCCACTACAAGGCCTAGCCCAAGATTAATTATTTTGTTCCATGTGCTAAATAATATAAGGAGGGAGCATGTAGAAGTTTCAAGAAAAATCAAAACAAATCAAGAGAAAACAAGAAGAGGGAAAACGGCCAAGGAGAAAGAGAGGAGAAAAGAAAAAAAATTTTTTTTAGCCCTTCAACCTTGATTCAAAAATTGAAATTTTCTTATATTCTTAGTAAGCTCAAGGTGCTCTTCAAAGTGACATAATTATCTTGGCAAGAAAGTGTTTCTTTTGGCAAGAAGAATTTATTGGAAAGGTAAGGATTTCATGTTTTTATTATGTTATAGAAGGTTATATATATGTTATGGTATGTGGAATTGAATGAAAAGCATGGAATATGAGTTGTGGTGTGTGTGAGCCGTGTGTGTATATATATATAGGGCAAGTATGTGCATGGTTGTGCATGGAAGGTGTGTTGAATTTTATGTTGTATTCTAGTTGTGATTATGGTGGAATTCATATTGGAAATAAAAGTGGAAGAATTTGATAGAAGTTGGAAAAAAAAATAATTGGCCGATGTGCGATATTGTGATAAAAGTGAGTAATTCAAGTTTGTTTAGTTGCTAGTTGTGTTGTTATGGTCTTAGTGATGCAAATAAGGCTTAATGACTTGAATTGGCATTGAAGTTGCTGTATGTAATTATGGGAATTTATGTGAATTTTGTATGATTTTTATATAATGATGGAAGTAAGGTTCTAAATGTGAATTATGGTTGTGTTAATAATTAGTAAAAGACAATGTGATTTGGAAGCTTTGTTGTGTTTGTAGAAGGTTTGGATAGAATAAGGAATTGATGGAAATACTTGAATTCGTGAATAATTTATGGAATGCTAATGGAATGTATTTGTATAATCTTGCATTAGTTAATGAATATAGAGATGTTGACATTAGTTTGATAGTGTGAAGTTGGATGGAAGTTGTTGAGTTATGTAGAAAGGAGACTATTTATGTCATAATGTAGTTTGTGTTGGTTGGTTGATGTTGTTGGGTTGCTGTTGTTAATATTCTGAGCCGAGATAATTCTCGGATGCCATATGTGTAGGGAAAATGGTGCTTTCTGTAGCAAAGTATAAACCCAAGAGTGAAGTGTTAACTCTCATGAATAGTAAGAAATTGTTGGACCATTTGCGTATTTTTGACGAAACAGAATCGAATTGACGAGCGTAAGGCACAACAAAGGTATGTAAAGCTTGCCCTTTATTCTTTGGCATGTTCGAATGTAATAGGCTTGAAATCGAGCCTCGATCGCATTTTTCGCTTCTCATACTTCGAGATTGAAAATAGCGCAAAATCATTCGAAGAAGATTGATCGTCCTTTACCTTTGTCAAGAAATTGCCAATATGTGCCCAACTTCCATAAATGGAGTCGGAACACTCTAAGATGATTATGGACGACTCCCTAAGGTTTATTATTCATAATTTACGTACTTCATTATGGTTGGGTCCGAGGTGGGCCCACAAAACCCTGATACTCCTGGTATGGCTCAAAATGATTTATTTCTGTTCGTTTTCATAGGTAACTCTTAATTATGTTTCCGTCCGCTAACTAATAAGTATTATGCCTATCTTTCTGAATCTTGACGTTATTCTGACATCTGGAACGATTCTGAACACTCTGTTCTGATATAATCTGACTACTCTGATTTGACCTATCGTCTGGACTATTTCAGTTTCATTGAGTCTGAGTATTGGTCTGTATGCATATGGTTTCTCATTAGTCTGTTCGTGGATGCCTCAACGCTTTTCATCGCGCCCTCGCCGGAGTTCGCGTGATTCGTGCACTTCCACCCATTGGCACCACCGCGTCCTTCACGTGCGGGGTTTTCGGATCTCGTCCGTATCCGATTATGATCCGATTATGTGACATTACGGGGATGGCGATGGCGTGACGGCATTTGATCCGATTCTCGTCCGTCCACCGCATCCCGTACTACGAGGGCCGGGTCGTTACCGCGTCTTTATTAGGCGGCCGGGATCCGTCCGTATCCGATCGGGATCCGATATTTCGATATGTACGTCCGTATATGCTTAAGACTCGCATGCACACCGTTGGTTCGTTTCCGTACCCCCCGTTTTGGATCATGACTCGTTCGGCCTCCCCGGGGAAACCATTCGACCGTTTCGCCCCTCGCCCACAAAGATCCTTCCTCCCGAGAGTCCGTTTCCGTCCCCATTTCGACCCCACCGTACGGCCCTCCGCCCCCGCATTTCCCCCGCCGGGGCTATTTCTCCGACGCCCCGTGTCCGACCGGGGATCCGATTTTGTCCGCGGTTTCCGATTCGCCCTCGATTGCGATTATGTATGTTACATTTCCGCTTTACATACCCCACACCTTCGCATCGACCCCCCGCCGGGTCGGCCACGCCCACGTGCGCGCACGCGCGCACGGCGCGCCGCTTAGGTTATTTGGCTCGTTGTTTGGAGAGCTCCTTTGATCCGGAGCCGACACTTGTTATATATCTTCTCGCTGTCCGTTTGTTCGTATATATGATCATTCGGGCACGGCGGGGCCCTCGTCCCGTCGATTCTCGTTCGTATGTTAGAGGCCCGTAGACATATTTGCGGTTGTGGGTTGTCACCGGTTAGTGCACGTATGTTCGAGTTTGCGACTGTTCGTTAGGACAGCCTCAACCCGGCCAGTGCATGTGTCATGCATGTTTATGTACGTATATATTTCCATGCGACGTACGTTATACCCGTGTGAATTTATGTATGTTTAAATGGAATCTCATGTTGGTACGCCTAGTCCGACAGGCCGGCACGCGTGTGTCCGTTAGGGCACCACCGGCCACCACCTGGGTCGGGTCGTGACAATACTTCGAAATCACATCATACTTCAGAATCACATCATACTTCAGAATATAGCATAGTGTGCACGATAACATACTGTCCGGACTCGAAAGAGGTAATAAATAAAAATGCACGAGCAAAATCGTGAGAAACTATATGCAATTTAAAACATTCACAAAGACTAATGTAGTAATCGAATGAACTATCATTTACAAACCAAACAATAGCCAAATCAAGTTTCTTCCGAATGTCACCTACATATCAAATAGACCTTTAGAAATCATAGTTACGTATCAAAATCATATGCATAAAAATTCTCATTTCGTATCACCGTATAAGTAAGTATTCATACTCGTGGGTCGGGATAATAGCCATATTATGTTCTTTCAAAAAGTTGTTAGGACTAAAACAAAGAAAGTCTCGTGGGCCCATGGATATGCATCATACCAATCCGTGGCCCGCCCACGAAAGTTAGAGATATTATACGTTATAGAATCACTTACGCGCATATCAAAAGCTATCCGTTCCCCGTCTATGAAAGTTACTACATTTTTAGACATAGGAGCCTTTAGGAACAAAAACCGTTTTATACAACATTTTAAATCCAATCATATCAAAGACATATAAACCATAGCTTGACCATATAAGGATGCCAACATCAAGAAGCAAATATGAATCATAAACATGCTTTAACTTAAGAATGGAGTTACCCCAAGGCACAAATCATGTCATACCTTAATCCCGTCTAAGACATGCCAAAAGAAGGAAAGAGTAAGCTTTACATACCTCATTCGCTTCCTAAGCTAATCCAAACTTAAGTCTCGGGCTCTCCAAGAGCTACAATAACGTCATTAAACACCAAACATTAGCTTTAAGTACTTAAGGATCCAATCCCAAGCCATCACTTTATTTACAGAAATTTGGGCAGCATTTCCCCTATAAGTTCAACAACCCCGAGAATTCAACTGCCAATATCATCAACAACAATACCAACAACCATTCCAACAACATCAATAATGAATTCAAAACGTATTCTAACATTAGTAACTCTTTCTATATATTCGACGATATTTCATTTTCATTCAAATCAACCGCATACGATCAAACCAATATCAATATTCACACATTCAAGTACTAATCCAAACCATTTAAACTAGATTCAAGAACACTTCGGGCAATCCGCAGAATATTCAAATCAGCCCTCCAATACACCATGCAACCCGAATCCCTCCAAGTTCAAGAAAACAATCAACAACGCATTTCTTCCTTCCAAATTCATCGACTACCCCAATAATTCACACATTGACAACATTATTATCATAAATACAAGAAATCATATTACAATCACATTAGCTTCCATAACAAACCACAAACGACTATAACTTCAATTTGAACCATTAAACTTTCATTCGCATCATAGAATCCACAACACAACATCCCAAACATACTGAAGAGAATTAATTCTTCACTTCTATACAACATAAAGATATACACGGCCAATCCAACACCTACTTGCCCAACACCAACATCCAAGGTTTCATGATTTTCATCCAATTCTACACACTACAACATGTACAAATCATCCATAACATATGAAAAGAAAGATTGAACCATACTTTTTTCCACTTAGTTTTTCACTCGGCTAGGATTGTAAATTGCAAGAACGGATGTTTTTGCTTGCTCCAACAACTACTCCACGTTATAGAGGACCTTCCAATTGGTAGAAAAACTAGAAGAAAATAGTTTTTTGTGATCAATTTTGGACCTCAATGTTTTTGGTTATGGCCGAATGGTTGCTTGGTTTTTCCTCTCCAAGTTTCTTGAAATTTCTGGTGGATGAAAAATGATGAAGATGACTTAATTTGTCATCTTTTATCTCCATATATAATTTACACATGTGGCCATATGGCCCACACTAATTCACATGGCCACTTAGGCCCTCTCATGAACTATTATTTCACTTCTAGTCCCTACAAATATAAAGTAATCACATGCACCCTTCATAGCTTGAACTAATCAAATTTGGCCAACCACAAAAGCGGGTCCCACATACCCCACACGCCACATGGCCATTTCCATGAAATAATTTTTTTCCAACTTTAGCCCCTAGTTTTCCTCAATATTTCCATCCAATAGAATCATAAGCAACTTGTGTCTTAGAACAAAGTCGAAAAAAATAGCCTTGTCGTTAACTTTCCGCAATTAGCTCGAATGTCCCAATGTACAAAATACGGGATATAACATCCTTCCCCCCCCGCAGAACATTCGTCCTCGAATGTTCCACTAGTGCATAAGGTCTTATAAGGATCTCGGGGGGGGGGGGGGGTTCCTTTATTACCATAGCATGCAATCTCGTTCACAAAATATTCCCAAACGCTACTCAAACTCACCCCAATACTAGAGCCGTGATGCACTTTCTTTCTCTTCACCGGTCTAATCCGCCCCGTTCTACGCGACCTCTTAAGGTTTCTGCCCACGCCACATACTCTAATTTCCCTTAGGCCACTCTAGCTTCTCATTTGCTTCTTATGTCTGAATTTGTAAGACTTTCAGAAAACTTCCCAGGGGGTCACCCATCCTAAAATTGCTCTCACTCCAGCACGCTTAACCTTGGATCTCTGATGAAATACGATGCTGTAATGCTATTATGATCGCGTCCACCTCACTGCATGGCCTTCATCACATAATCTGGAGTAAGTTGAAGTCTTAACAGATTTCGAGACGTTCTCATTTTACCTCGTTCCTCATCCTTCCTATAATTGAGTATTTTACATTCCCGTCACTTATGGTACTCGTATCCTTGGCTACTCATGTCGTGGTCTATTACTACACTGTTATCTCGTCCTCTTCTTAGTTTCTCCTTCCAATTACCCTTTCTTTTCTTACACTCGCTACCATTTTCGTTATTATATAACCCTTATTCCGAACTTCCCATACAGAACTTGATAAACCTTCCTTATTCGTTCTATAGCTCGCTTTTCCGTTTCACACTTGCCTTTATATTCGGGCTACATAGATCACATCATAGCTTTTGGCCCCTTCCTCACTAGGCCTTACTTATTTTCATAACGATCCTCATTATATTCACATTACATCTTATTCGTAATCAATCCTATAATGTAACACTTCTTAACCTTTTACCTTCTCTGATCAACTTTATCCTTAATATCTCACAAGCTGTCTTACCAATACATGCATATCCATCACGATTCTTTTCCTCCGTACCCTTGTCTTAATCATACTATTACTTCTTTTAACTATAGCTCGTCATAATTCATCCCCGCTTATCAATTCGATCCCAGACTTAAATAACACTCCATCAAGGTTTATACCTTTTTCTAAATCGTCCCTTAGTATCACAAGCCCTTCCAAATTCTTTTTACCATATCGATATCGACCTTCTAGTTATTCTTACCCTCAATTCAGCAATTAGCTTATTTCTCGAGGTCAGCCATACTCACAACTTACTCAAATCTTACCATTACTATTGGCATGACCTTTCAAGACATTTCACAAACCTATATCTCATTCTTTCTTTATTTCTGGGAAAATTTCGGCAGAGTTTCCTCTAGATTTCTTACTATCTTAAAACCTGCACGCAGGAAATACCAACAATGCCTCACTGTACAAGCACATATATGTATATATCATATTATATCACGTACCACACATGGCTCCCAATATCAACAACAGTACGGAAATAATGAACATACCTCGTATGCCCAACTTAAACTGCACCTGTTACACTTTCTTGTTTACTTTCCCTTTTAATCTTCAACTACATACCCGGCCCGGGACTCGGTGAATGATGTACCAACAACTCGCACGAGAAGAGTAGTGCGAAATCATATGCATATAAATCATCATCACCGACTCACAGAATGATCAAAACGAACCCTCATTTAAAGGCCAAACAATAGTCAAATCAAGTTTCCTCCAAAGGTCACTCGAGAACATATCAAATGGAACTTCAGAGATCACAGACACGTATCACAACCATATGAAGTAGCTTAAGGAATTCAAGAACATAATCTTCATTATAGACTCGATAGATAAGTAAGTAACCGACGCTCGAGGGTCAAGACGATAGTCACATTAAGTTCTTTCAGAAAGTCGTTAGAATCAAACATAGAAATATCTCGGGGCCCACGGACAAGTATCAAACCAATCCGAGCCCGCCTAGGAAAGTTAAAGTTATTATACATCATAGAATCATTTACGAGCTTATCAAAGCAATCCGGTTCTGTCTATGAAAGTTACGGCCATTATTAGAAATAGAATCTTTTAAGAACAAAAATTCTTTTTGCAACATTTGAAATTCAATCGTACCAAAGACATATGGACCACAGTTTAACCATATTAAGAATGCCAACATAAGAGAGAGAATAAGAATCGTAGATACGCTCGGAATTTAAGATTAGAGTCACCCCGAGGCTCGTGCCATAGCCTACTTACCACTAAGACATGCCAAAAGAAAGAAGGATAAGCTTGACATACCTCGTCCGCTTCCTAAGCTAATCCAAACTCAAGTCTCGGGCTCCCTAAGATCTACAATACGTCAATAAATACCAAACATTAGCTATAGGCACTTAGAATTCAATCCTAAGTTAGCATTTGTTCTATAAATTTGGGCAAGATTTCCGTTTATATGCCCTAGCCCGAATTCTCAATTCAGTAACCAACAACACCAACAACAATACCAATAGTATTAACAACATTAATAATCAATTTAAACGCATTCTAACATTAACAACCTTCTCCCACATAATGCGACGACATTCACTTACATTCAATTCAACTACATCTAATCAAGCCAACACCAATGCTCGTACGTTCGAGTACTAATCCAAAACCATTCAAATAAGATTCAAGAACGCTTCAAATAATTCGCACAATATTCAAAACAACCCAACCAATATACAGTGCCACCCGAAATCACCCCAAACCCGAGATCAACACAACAACATATTTCGTTCTTCCAAATTCATCAACTACACCAACAATTCACACATTGACAATATCATTCCCATAATTACAAGAAACTATTTCATGAAATGGACAAATGGCCATGTGGCCATGTGGGGTATGTGGGACCCACCCGTGGTTGGCCAAATTTGATTAGATCAAGCTATGAAGGGTGCATGTGATTACTTTATATTTGTAGGGACTAGAAGTGAAAATAATAGTTCATGAGAGGGCCTAAGTGGCCATGTGAATTAGTGTGGGCCATAGGGCTACATGTGTAAATTATATATGGAGATAAAAGATGACAAATTAAGTCATCTTCATCATTTTTCATCCCTTAGAAATTTCAAGAAACTTGGAGAGAAAAACCAAGCAACCATTCGGCCATAACCAAAAAAATTGAGGTCCAAAAATTGATCACAAAAAAATATTTTCTTCTAGTTTTTCTACCAATTGGAAGGTCCTCTATAACATGGAGTAGTTGTTGGAGCAAGCAAAACATCCGTTCTTGCAATTTGCAATCCTAGCCCAGTGAAAAACTAAGTGGAAAAAGGTATGGTTCAATCTTCTTTTTCATATGTTATGGATGATTTGTACATGTTGTAGTGTGTAGAATTGGATGAAAATCATGAAACCTTGGATGTTGGTGTTGAACCGTGGGTGTTGGATTGGCCGTGTATATGCTATGTTGTGTAGAAGTGAAGAATTAATTCTCTTCAGTATGTTTGGGATGTTGTGTTGTGGATTCTATGATGCGAATGAAAGTTTAATGGTTCAAATTGAAGTTACAGTCGTTTGTGGTTTGTTATGGAAGCTAATGTGATTGTAATATGGTTTCTTGTATTTATGATAATAATGTTTTCAATGTGTGAATTGTTGGGGTAGTCGATGAATTTGGAAGGAAGAAATGCGTTGTTGATTGTTTTCTTAAACTTGGAGGGATTCGGGTTGCATGGTGTATTGGAGGGGCTGATTTGAATATTCTGCGGATTGCCCGAAGTGTTCTTGAATCTTGTTTAAATGGTTTGGATTAGTACTTGAACGTGTGAATATTGATATTGGTTTGATCGTATGCGGTTGATTTGAATGAAAATGAAATATCGTCGAATATATAGAAAAGAGTTACTAATGTTAGAATGCGTTTTGAATTCATTATTGATGTTGTTGGAATGGTTGTTGGTATTCTTGTTGATGATATTGGCCAAGTTGAATTCTCGGGGTTGTTGAACTTATAGGGAAATGCTTTGCCAAATTTCAGTAATAAAGTGATGGCTTGGGATTGGATCCTTAAGTACTTAAAGCTAATGTTTGGTGTTTAATGACGTTATTGTAGGCTCTTGGAGCCCGAGACTTAAGTTTGGATTAGCTTGGGAAGCGAATGAGGTATGTAAAGCTTTACCTTTTTCCTTCTTTTTGGCATGTCTTAGACGGGATTAAGGTATGACATGATTTGTGCCTTGGGGTAACTCCATTCTTAAGTTCCGAGCATGTTTATGATTCATATTTGCTTCTTGATGTTGGCATCCTTATATGGTCAAGCTATGGTTTATATGTCTTTGATATGATTGGATTTAAAATGTTGTATAAACGGTTTTGTTCCTAAAGGCTCTATGTCTCGAAAATGTCCGTAACTTTCATAGAACGAACCTGATAGCTTTGATATGCTCGTAAGTGATTCTATAACGTATAATATCTCTAACTTTTGTGGGCGGGACCGGATTGGTATGATGCATATCCGTGGGCCCCGAGACTTTCTTTGTATAGTCCTAACAACTTTTTGAAAGAACATAATATGGCTATCATCCCGACCCCCGAGTATGATTACTTACTTATCTCAAAGTAGTCCGAAATGAGGATTTTTATGCATATGATTTTGATACGTAACTATGATTTCTAAAGGTCTATTTGATATGTACCCAAGTGACATTCGGAAGAAACTTGATTTGGCTATTGTCTGGTTTGTAAATGATAGTTCGTTCGATTACTCTATTGAGTCTTTGTTAATTTTTTAAATTAATATAGTTTCTCACGATTCGCTCGTGCATTCGTTATTACTCTCTTTCCCCGAGTCCCGGGCCGGTATGTTATCGTGCGCACTATGCTATATTCCGAAGTATGATGTGATTCCGAAGTATGATGTGTTACGAAGTATGATGTGATACGAAGTATGATGTGTTACGAAGTATGATGTGATACGGAGTATGATGTGTTCGGAGGTATACAATATTCCGAAGTATGATGTGTTGTGGTGCCAAAGATGGAGTGGCGATCACGTTCTGTCCGCCGGGTCCCATTACGGACCGTATGTGATATATGATATGATAATATGATGACGTGATGATATGATGATTCTATGCACCGAGTCCCTCACTAGAGGGCCGGGTACGTATATATGTATATGATGATACGATGGCTATGCATGATGATTATATGACCTCATTTACCGAGTCCCTCACTGGAGGGCCGGGACACGTTATATATGCATATGTGCGAGGTGATTATTTACTTATGTTACTCAGTCCCATTATGGGCCGGACATGATACATGACATTGATATGCACGATTTGTATTTCAGGGGTAAGCATTGGCATTCTGATTATTATATTTGTCTTCTGTACCTCTTATGTATGATTTGTATTTCAAATGCAAGCATTTTGGTATTCTGGTTATTATGCTTACTCTCTGTACTCCTTACTTCGGTTATGACCTCGTTTTCTGTATTCCATGCTTTACATACTCAGTACATATTCCGTACTGACCCCTTTCCTTCGGGGGCTGCGTTTCATGCCGCGCAGGTATATACAGATGAGTAGAAGATGTTCCAGCTCGATTGGCGAGCTCTATTTCCTCTCGGAGTGCGGCCGAGTCAGAGTGCTTTTGTTATGGTATCCGGAGTTATGTTAGAGACTTTGCAGACAGTGTCGTGTATATAAGATGTCAGTTTTGTAAGCGGCTATGTAAGCCGATGTATTATTATGCATTGTGTTACAAGTTTCATATGTTACAGATTTTATTTGATTTGAGAAAGATGAAAAGCGTATTGTTCTTCAAAAAGCTTTCCTTATGCATTCTGTCATGATTTAAGGGCCCATTATGATTATGAGTATCACGAGAGTCAGCGGGTTCGCTCGGCCCTAAGTAAGGGTGGGGTGCCTATCATGCCCTATCGGAAATTAGGGTGTGACAAATATAGCCTTTGGCGATCATCTTCCTCGCTTTGAGATAGGAAATAAACCTACCTCTCGGAGATACTGTGTTACCCTTCCATTCAAGCATTGGTTCACCCGAAAATTGGAACTGAACTATTTTTGTTCTACAATCCACATTAGCATACCACGAGGCCAACCAATCCATGCCCATAATCACATCAAAATCCAGCATTTCTAGTTCAATCAAATCAGCTGTAGTCTGGCGATCACATACCACAACCACACAATTTTTGTATACTTGTCTAGCTATTACTGGATCACCGACCGGAGTAGATACCTCAAAAGGTTTAATTGGCTCGAGTTTCACCCAATACGGCCAGCAATATAACGAGTGATATAGGACAACGTAGAACCCGGATCAATCAATGCAAAAACATCATGAGAGAATACGGTCAATATACTTGTAACAATATATGGGGAGGACTCAAGATCCTGGCGTCTGGCTAGAGCATAAATACGGGCTGCTGAAGGCCAATCGAACTGGGGGCTCCCCCTGGGCCTCTGCCACGGCCTGCTGAAGTCAGGGGAGTCTGCCCAACAGGGCACACTGATGAAGAAGAACCTGCTACTGACCCCATAGGCTGAGCCCCAACTCTACCGCCCATCGACGGACAATCACGCATCATATGGCAAACCTGACCACAGGCATAACAAGCATCTGATCCTCGGCGACACTGTCCCAAATGTAATCTACCGCACTGGCTGCATCGTGAAACCGGTGGTCTCCTCTAGCTAGAATCGCCTCCTAACTGAGGACCTGAGACCCTCGAACTCTGACCCGAACCAGAATAAATAGGGCGATCAAATCATCTGCTCACGAATCGAGGAGGTGCACTAGTCGCGGACTGGCCAGAATATCTAAAATACTATTGCCGATGACCCTCTTTATACTCACTACTAACACCAGCAGATCTGACCCTCTTACTCTGCCCTCTATCAATGTCACACTCACCCCTTTGCGGCTGTTGCTGCTCTTCCAAATTCTGGGCGTGGGCTTAGATACAGGAGATGTCCATCCCTTCCTGCAATGAAGCTGTCAAACAATCTTTGACCAAATGTGACCCTATGCCACTCACAAATCTATGTACTCTGTCTCTCATATCGGCTACCATAGTGGGAGCATACCGGGACAATGAATTGAAATGAAGGCTATATTCCCAAGCACTCATATTTTCATGCTTTCGATTTAGAAAGCTGTCAGCTCGGGCCTTTCGAACCTTGGGTGACAAATAATACGAAGGAAGGCATCTACAAATTCCTGCCAAACCGGGGGTGGTGCGTTTTCCTTCCTTGAAGCTATACAATTATTATACCATAGAACTGTCACGACCCAACCCCGTAGGCCGTGACTAGCGCCCGAACTGGGCACCCGTACGTACCAAAAGCCAAAAATAATAACTCAGGTATTTAGAAAAATTTGGGCAGAGTTTCCTCTGTTTTTCTTACTAACCAAAATTTACCTGCACACAGAAAAAATACCAACAAAGGCCACACCGGGCCAACATATCCATATATACATATATATAGGCGAGCCGACAAGGCCGCGCGCGGTGAATAACCGCCCAAACATACAATACGTGCATATAGGCCGTGTACGTATATAGCCACACCTACGTACATGTCTACGTACCTTACACGCAGTGACAAAATCATGTGTGTGTCGCGGGACGGGCCCCGCCGTACCCCCGAATAAATATATACACGAATGTAACAAAAGACCGTACCAAAATACGGGCTCCCGGACAAGGGAGCTCTTCAAGATAGCTGAACAGGGACCCTAAGCTGGCGGCTCACTCAAACGTGTATCTGTACCTGCGCGGCATGAAACGCAGCCCCCGAAGACAGGGGGTCAGTACGAAATGTGTACTGAGTATGTAAAGCAGTAAACACAATAACTGAATCATACGGAAATAAAGAGGACAGAAAAGTAGTACAGTAACCGGATCTCATAAAACTTACCTTGAACGTAAATCATGTTTTCCAAAATCACTAATGGACTGAGTATCATAATTAAAGAAATCATCATGAACATATGCTTACATAACATGCCCCGGCCCTCTAGTGAGGGACGCGGTGAACAATGCAGCGAAATTGCACGAATACATGCCCTGGCCCGGGACGCAGTGAAAGATGTCATAACAGTTCGCACGAGCAGAGTAGTGAGAAAACCATATGCAATATAAGACGCACACTGTTTGCCAAGACTCGAAAGAACGATTCAGATAATCGATCATTTAAAAGAAATCAGACAACCGCCATGGATCATACCTTTCAGAGTTGCAACAATTTATGTCAAAGACAAAACCTTTGGGATCGTTAGTACATGGCAAAGTATATCATAGGACTCAATGGAATAGTCAAAACGATCACTTTTTAATAGTCGAAACTTAGTCAAAAATCGTACTTGCATATCGCTTAAAATAAGTCAATTAAACCAACGTGGAGAAATCTCGAAAACTAGGGGCCCACCTCGGGTCAAATGAGGCGGCGTACACAATTTGCGTATAATACGTTTCATGACATTACTTATGAGAGTTTTAGGGTAATCGGATCCTATTCATGCAAGTTCTAGGTGTTCAGACAATTCTTCCAACTATTCGTAAGCATTTGATTCAATTCTACTGAATGAATAGTAGTCAAATTCAAGCTCGGATTTCTAGAATTAGAATGGTCCCCGAGACACGTATTCAAGCCTATTACATCTATGACATGCCAAAGAAAGAAGAGGTAAGCCTTACATACCTTATTCGCTCCTTACGCTTCTCCAAATTCAAATCCCGTTTCGTCGAAAATCTACAATTGGTCACATTTACCAAATATTAATCATAGGGCTTCAAGAATTCAATCTTAGTCAATACTTGTCTACGAAATTTGGGCAAATCTCCCCCCTATTTACACAACATCCCCGAGATTTAACTCGGCTCAATTATCAACAACAACCAAACCAACAACCAAACTACAACATTAATAATCAACCCACAATGCATTCCAACATTAATAGTTCTTTTTACATGACTTCAACAACATTCAAAATTTCCATTTTACTACCTCAACCGCTTACATTCAAACCAATATTAACGTTTATATATTCAACTACCAATCCAAACCCATTCAAACCATATACAAGACCACTTTAAACAAATCATACAATATTTCAAACAACCCAAATAATGTCCCAACTTACCCGAAATTGTCTCCAACCCGAGAACAACACTAAACACATTCTTTTCTTCCAAATTCATGAATTATACTACTAATCCACACATTATCAAGACAATTATCATCAATACAAAAATCACATAAAATCCACATAAACTTCCAAATCCTCCCATAACTAACATAACATTTCTTTAAGTCATCAAACTTACATTTTTCCTCATAAAATCCATAACGACGTTAACGAAAACACTAACAATAATTTGTTCATTTTTCAACACACAAAGAAGGCCATTCGGCCAACCCCATTTCTACACCTAGGGATGATTTTCATTCTTTTCTTCACACCACCACAATTAAAACATGCTAACTAACATTAATACATGGCTTATACTTCAACACACATACACACGGCCAAGCCTACTATGCACGGCCCAACTTCAACATCATTCCTACCATGAATTTCTTCCTTTTTAGCATACAACAACACATATAAACCATCTATGACACAAGAAAATAAGATTAAGCTCACCTTTCTTCTTCACTCCTTAACTTGTCCAAAGTTGGTCATTAGAGAAAACGAGCGAACTATCGTCCGAAACAACGACTCCACGTTAACGAGCACCCTTGAATTAACAAGTTTGCTTGAAGAGTTTAATTTTTTGATGGCTCAAAAATTGTCTTGAATTTCTAGGACATGGCCGAATAGGCCTTTTTTTCTCCTTCAAGCTTTTCTTGATTTTTCTAGAACATAAAATGAAGAAGATGACTTATTAGTCATCTTTTAAGTCCCCAATTTATAACCATCCATGTGGCCATGGTTCACCCTAAGGTGGCCGGCCACATGGCCATTTATTCTTTTTTTTTTTGAATTTTCAAACTTTCCCAAAATAGCACACTTACTAAAAATGGAAAATTCCTCCAAGTGTTTCCTTAACATTTTCAAGACATTAAAATCATACACAATTTAAGCCTTTAAAACAAACGAAAGTCTCTCGGGATAGCCTTGTCCCTAACTTCTCATAATTTACTCAAGTTGTCCCGTTACTCAAAATACGGGATATAACATCCTTCCCCCCTTTAGAACATTCGTCCTCGAATGTTCAACTAGCCCCGTAGAGTCTTATAAGGGTCTCGGGGTTTTCCCTTATCTCCTTACGCCTTACTCAGTCGCCTTTCTTATCTCGATAGGGAACCTTACCAATAGACTGAGCATCCGCGTCAACTACATTGTGGTATTAATCGTCTGTATCCGGCACTTACATTTGTCGTATCCGCTTCCCCCCTTTAGGGGTGTACTTATATTACTAACTGATCATATTCGCCTTACGTCTGCATTTTTCTCTCTCGGTCAAACCGCACTTCTATTTCGATGTTCCGATCACATACTGAGGTACCCGGTCCCTCTTACTATTCATCCGCTCACTTCTTTTCCCTTGCCGATGTCACTATGCCAGTACTTCCCAAGTCTACCCTATAGCTGAAACGATATCAAATTATCTTATGACATTCATGCCATTCATTTTCTTTTCACTTGAACTCTGTTGTTCTGTCCGTTTAATGCCTCCCGTGTACTGTCATGTTAATTACTGGAATACGTTCACCCACTAACATAATCATGCACGGAGTATCACACGCTTCCGGTACACACATATAGCTGTCAGCATCTCACTCGCAAAAGATTCCCCCAAATGCTACTCAAACTGGCCCTAACTCTAGTGTCGTGAGGCACCTTCTTTTTTCTTTACCCGATCTAGTCCGCTCCGACCTATGCGGCCTCTCAAGATTTCCGCCTACCCAGGATATTCTAAATCCCTTTAGACTACTCTAGCTTTCCATTGCTTCTTATGACTAAGGTTGTGAAACTTTCAGAAACTTCCCAGGGGGGTCACCCATCCTAGGATTTCCCTTACTCAAGCACGCTTAACTTCGGGACTACAACGAAATACGGTTGCTCTAACGTTAGCATAATCGCGTTCACCGACTATCGGACCCTCGCTACGCACTTTGGAGTAAAATAAAGTCTTATGTATTTCCGCACGCCCTCGTAGCACAATTACCGTTTTGCCCCTCTCTCGCTTTTACCTATTCACGGTCACTTATGGATATTACCACTTTCCATCCTAGACTCCCGGGTCCGTAATAACAATAAACACACCTTAACTACCGTTGTTTATAAATACTAGATTGCTAACCCCCAGGTTTTCCATCTATCGCTATTACGCAACAATTATATCACAGACACGCACATATAAGAACATAAATT
>NW_026714521.1:0-23459 GCF_029784015.1 Lycium ferocissimum | reverse complement strand
AACATTTTGGATTTTGGGGCCGTTTAAAAAAATCGTGTATGTTGATATTTGAAAAAATTTGTCCAAGCCGTGGAGTGGGCATTTTTGGGATGACAAGGAATGAACTAATTTTATGTAGTATTTTGGTTGTTGTTTGTTGTGGATTCTATGATGTAAAATGAAGGTTTAATGATCCAAGTCAAAGCTATAATCGTGTGGGCTGATTTGGAAGATAATGTGATTCTAATATAGTTTCTTGAAATTATGAAAATGATGTTGTTAACATGTGGATTATTGGTGTAGTTCATGAATTTGGAAGAAAGAAATGTGTTGTTGTTGTTTATTGGAAATGGAGGGTTTTCGGGTGAAGTAGTATATTGATTGGGTTGTTTGGAATATTGTGCGGATTGTTTGAAATGTTCTTGAACCTCGTTTGAATGATCTCGGATTAGTACTTGAACTTGTGAGCGTTGATGTTGGTTTGAATGTATGTAGTTGAATTGAATATAAATGGAATGTTGTTGAATTATGTAGAAAAGAGTTACTAGCGTTATAATGCGTTTTGAATTGATTATTGATGTTGTTAATATGGTTGTTGGTGTCACACCTAACCTTATTAGTGATGGGCACCCCGAAGATCGACCTAGAGAGGCCGAGCGAACCCTCGGACTCTTACTATGCATACAAAATCACTCCGGACTTTAAAACAAATAGGATAAAATATATAGCAAAATTTTCGAAATATTCTTTCTCGTAGCCTTCAAATCGAACAAATTCATAATCATACAAAATTCAATGCATAAAACGGGCCACATATCGGCCGACGAAGCCGCTTACGGACCGACAACCAGCCCCGCGACAACATGTCTGCAAAGTCTCTAACATACATCCGGAAATCATAACAAACAAACTCTAACTTGGCAGCCCTCCGAGGAATGGAGCTTGCCATCTCCGGCCGGAACACCTCTATAATAACTTCAGCTCATCGGGAGTACAACGTGGCATGAAACGCAGCCCCCAAGACAAGGGGTCGATGCGGAAAATGTCTTGAAGCATGTAAGGCATGCAATACGAAAAACGGAACCATAATCAAAACAATCGGGACTAAAAGATAAGTACATTAGTCAAAATGCCGGACGCCTATTTCTCGGACACAAAACTGCACATACACGTCCCATATACCAAAGATACAGAGGTAAATAAGTCGACGGCAGTACTAAAATGCTTATTTTATAGTTACGGTCGCATGTCCGAAAGAGGTGCGAAAATACGAATGCCCCAGAGATGTCACATGTCGGACGGAGTACGTAACGTCTGGTTGTTCGGATAAGATTATGTATCGGACGGAATACCGAACACATGAATGCTCGATGACTTCTTATACGGACGAATACGAACGTACGGAGATATTCGGTGACGAGGTCATATAGCGGACGGAGTCTATCGAGCGTACGAGAATTCCGAATGCTTACTTTCCGGACCTGATTAGATTATGAATATCAAAATCATATAGAATTTACACGGGATCTGACGAACCCACCCCTTTACGAAGGACGCGTGCAAACAGTAATCATATGCCAAAGTAACATATCTTATATGCGTGTAACGTGTCCCGGCCCTCCTATGAGGGGCTCGGTAGATAGAATCATGTACAACGGAATCATATTTCATATATGCAAATAACGTGTCCCGGCCCTTTGTTAAGGGACTCGGTAATATGGAATCATGCATTGTCAGAATCATGTATCAAATATACATAACGTGTCCCGCCCTCTCTTGCGGGTCTCGGTGAATAATCATCGGGTGCCGTCACGGCCGCCATCCCCCGTATCATCAAATCATAAATACATACAGATAACGTGTCCCGGCCCGCAAGTACGAGGGACTCGGTGAATAATGCAAAGAAGTGCGCACGAGATCATGTCCTGGCCCGGGACTCAGTGAATCAGAATCATACCGTAGGGTACGCACGAGAACATAACATGCCCTGGCCCGAGACTCAGTGAAAGATACATTGAGCCATGCACGAGCAGAGTCGTGAGAAACCATATGCACATAAATCCAGACTCGATGAATACGTACACTTACCAACATTCGAAGGCTCGGAAACGAGTTTCGGGTTCTTCCGAGTTAGTATCGGAAAGTTATGAGTGTTTGGAGTACAGAAATCTCTTCGGACTGTTTAAGCGATCCGAGATCGTACATGAAGAACATTAACGCTTATAGAGCATACTCATATTGGAATACTCGGATCAGACGACTCGTATCCAAATACACATAGCGAATGTTTATATCGACGCTCATACCGAATACGATACCGCAGTTATCCTATCGGAATGCTTATACCGTAATACTTAGATCGGGATACTTATGTCAGAACATATATATCAGAACATTTATTCTCAAATACTTATAGCAGAACACTTGTATTAGAATATTTCCATCGGAATGCTTATATCAAAATATTCAAATCAGATCATTCATACCGAAACGTTTATGCCAGAATAGCCGAACCAAAATACTCACATCTGAGTTACCAAGTACTTATAACAAACTCGGAACATTAGCCAAAGTTTTTCATTATTTATCGTACGAAAATAAGGCAAATAGAACAATATACATAGGTCTCGGGGATTGTGGGCCCACCTCGGGTCAAATGAGGTGGCGTACCCAATTTACGTATTTTACACTTCATAATATCATTCGTGATAGTTTTAAGGTAGTCGGGTCCCATTTGTTCAAGTTCTAGGTATTTAGACAACTTTTCCAACCCGTAGCAACATAATTGATTCAATTCTACTGAAAGAAAAAGGGGCAATTTCGGACGTGGATTCCGAAGAGTAGAGTTGTCCCCAAGGTCCAAATTCAAGCCTAGTATATCTAGGACATGCCAAGAGAAAGAAAGGGTAAGCCTTACATACCTTTTCCGCTTCTTAAGCTTCTCCAAATTCGAATCCCGTTTTCTCAAAATCTACAAATGGTCATGTTTACCAATTGTGAGTTGTAGCTTCCAAGAGTTCAACTTAAATTCATGTTTTTCTACCGAAATTTCGGCAAGCATTTCCCCTATACATATAGCATCCCCGAGACTTAGCTCGGCCCAATATATCAACAACAACAACCCAACAACACAAACAATCATTATGAAACACAATATAGCATAACTAGTCTTCTTTCCAACATAGTGCAATAGCTTCCATTCTAACTTCATATTTCCAACTCAATACCAACATTCTCATATTCATTTACTAATCAAGATCATTCCAATACAATTCTAAATCATTTCATATCATTTCCATAAAATATTCACAAGATATACAAAATATACAAACTTCCCATCATAGCCATAATTCATCCAAAGCTTCTAATCTTTAGCATACTTATTCATAACACGTTTCCGTCTTCCAAGTTCATCCACAATCATCATAATTTGCACCTTAGCACTTAATTTCCATAATGTCATAAAATCATACTAAAACGACATAAGCTTCTACATTCCATTTCAATGCAAACTTACATCATTTTACCTTCATTTACATTGTAAGGATCACAACACACAACTAACATACTAAACAAAATTAATCCATTTCCATTCCAATTCCATACACCACACGGCCAACACCTACATTTCCAACTTCAACCAAATTCATTCAACTTTCATTTCCAATATGAATTCCACCACAACCACAACTAGAATACAACATAAAATTCAACTCATCTCACTTACACACTAATACACACACACGGCCACATGCACACATACACACCCACCATGCAAACTTCCATATTCTCATGAATTCTATCCATTTCTACATACTACAACATAAACAGAACCTTCATAACATATAAAAGGGGATGAAATCTTACCTCTTCCTTCAACTTCCTCACTTAGCTAAGGTTGGAATTTTGCACAAAAAAGTGATTCTCTTGCCTCAACAATTATACCATGTTGAAGAGCATCCTTGGATTAGTAGGAATATCATAAGAAAATAATTTTTGGGATCAAATTTCTTGGCCTTGGATTTTGGCCTCTTGGCCGAATAGTATGGCCTTCTCTTTCTCTTTTTTTTTTTTTTTTTTTTTTTTTTTTTTTTGTCTTTGTTTCTTTCTTGCTTTCTTTCTCTCCTTCTTCAAATATGAATACCCCTCTCTTATATATATGTGTGTGTGTCACATTACCATGCACATGCCTCATTTTTATTTCAAATTTCTCTAGATTTTTCTTTCCTTTTCCCCCCTCTTTTTTTTCTAGAATTTTCTTTCCTTTTTCTTTTTCTAGAATTTTCATCCTTTTAAGGATGACTTAGTTTGGTCATCCTTTTTCATTCTTTTTTTTTTTCTTCACATGGCCAATATGGCCCCTTTTGGAGCTTCTTGAACACCATGTGAAATTACCATTTTGCCCCTAACCTTCCACATTATTTCCATTGGCCATTTTGCAAATTTCTCTTTTTACCCTTGGCCTTTCTCAATATTTCCGTACCACCAATGTTCATAAATAATATTCCTAACAACTCGTACATTAAAATAATTCTTGAAAATGATCTTGTCCTTAGCTTGCCACGACTTTCTCAAATTATCCGAATGCATGAAATACGGGATATAACAGTTGGTATTGTTGTTGAAGATTTGGCCGAGTTGAATTCTCGGGGATGTTGAATTTATAGGGGAAGTGCTGCCCAAATTTCTGTAAATGAAGTGCTAGCTCAAGATGGGATTCTTAAGTACCTATAGCTAATGCTTGGTGTCTAATGACGTTATTATAGATTTTGAGAAGCCGAGACTTAAGTTCGGATTAGCATACGAAGCGGACGTGGTATGTAATGCTTACCCTTTCTTTCTTTTGGAATGTCTTAGTTGCAAGTAAGCTATGATACGAGCCTCGGGGTAACTCTATTCTTACGATCCGAGCATGTCTACGATTCTTATTCACTTCTTGACTTTCGCATTCTTAATATAGTTGAACTATGGTCTTTATGTCTTTTGTATTATCGGATTTCAAAGGTTGCATAAAAAGTTTTGTTTCTAAAAGGTTTTTATGTTGAATAATGTCTCTAACTTTCACAGAAAGACTCGGATCGCTTTGATATGTTCGTAGAAAGTCTTAAAGTGGATAATGTCCGTAACTTTCATATACGGTCTCGGATTGCTATGATATGTTCGTAAAAGTGTTCTATAATGAAAAACGCCCGTAACTTTCATAGGCGGGCTCGGATTGGCTCGTTATATGTTTATGATCTCTGAGACGTCATGTGACATGTTTCGTAATGATATTTCAAGAGTCCTAATGGAATTGAGAACGGATGTATCATGACTATTGTTTGGTACTCGAGCGTTGATTTGTCTACTTATCTATTGAGTCTGAAATGATGATTTATATGCATATGGTTTCTCACTACTCTGCTCGTGCGAGCTGTTATTACTTCTTTCACTGCGTCCCGGCCAGGGCATGTATTCGTGCAACTCCACTGCATTATTCACCGCGTCCCTCACTAGAGGGACGGGGCACGCATTCACCGCGTCCCTCACTAGAGGGCCGGGGCACGTTATATGATATGATGATGGCGCCAGCCCATAGGATGGGCCGAGTATGATATACATGATGGAGACAGGATCTCCTTTACCGAGTCCCTCATTAGAGGGTCGGGACACGCTATTCACCGAGTCCCTCACTAGAGGGCCGGGTACGGTATATATATATATATATGATGGCATGATGACTTGATGACATGATGATATGATGATTTTATTTACCGCGTCCCTCACTAGAGGGCCGGGGCACGTTATATATATATACATGATATGATGATTTTATCTACCAAGCCCCTCACTAGAGGGCCGGGACACGTTATGTATATGCATATGTACTACATGATATTGACATGCATGATATCTGTTTTCAAAGGCAAGTCTTATGGTTTTCGTTATTATGCTCGTTTCGTAATTCCTATTTTGATCATGATCCCGTTTTTATCGTACTCCATGCCGTACATTCTCGCATATTCCGTACTAACCCCCTTTCTTCGGGGAGCGCGTTTCATGCCACGCGTGTGTATACGAGAGGAGTAGGAGATGTTCCACCGGATTGGCGAGCTCCATTTCCTCCGGAGGCCGCCGAGTCGGAGTATTTATGTTGTGGCATCATGTTCTATGTTAGAGACTTTGCAGACAGAGTCACATATAGTATATGTCAGTTTTGTAAGCGGCTCTGTAAGCCGATGTATTATTATGCATTATATCACAGATTTCATATGATTACAGATTTTATTCGATTCGAGGAAGATGAAAAGTATGTTGTTCTTTGAAAAACTTTCATTATGCACTCATGTCATGATTTAAGGGCCCAGTACGATTGTGAGTGTCACGAGAGTCAGCGGGTTCGCTCGGCCCTAAATAAGGGTCGGGTGCCCATCATGCCCTATGGAAAGTTAGGGTGTGACAAGGGGAGTCGGCACAAATAATGTACCGAGTATGTAAGGCATGAAAATAGCATATACATAAGAATCATGAAAAGAATATGAGACATGAGAGTCAATCTGTATATCTGAATATGTCTGTATAACTCTGTACATCTAAAAGTGCCTCTGAAAGCGTATGATATGCATGCTTTCTTTCAAAAATCATATACATATATCATAATACCATACCCGACCATATAATATAGGCTCGGTGTTATCCGTACCCAACTGTAGTGATGTGCACAGTAGGTGCCATACCCGACTGACTATAGCGCGGCTCGATGTGGTAAAATAAGTGTATATATATATATATATATATATATATATATATATATATATATATATATATATATATATATATATATATATATAAATGCATGAATCACTTATAGGAGTAACTTCTGGGCCTTTCGGAGTGACTTAGGGTTGGTAACCTCCGAACATTGTTATGGAACTAACATCATCAATATGTCTTACTTCTACTGAATCGATGATCACAAGTTCAAATCAAGAATCATCAAAGGTAAGTAGTAACATTATTGAGAATCTGAAGAACATAAGCTTTCTAAGATTCTAAGAGTGGAATCATTATGGATAACGTTCGTTCGTTCATTTCGTTCTTTTCCTAAGATTCATGCCAAATAGAAAGAAGGGATAGCCTTAGCATACCTGGTCCGTTTACAGTTAGTATCAAACCCTTCGTCATCCAATGCTCGTCAATCTAATCAAGACAATTGAGAACCAAGATTAATTTACCAAAACACTCGTAGACCAAGTCTAAGCTAGTAAGTGTCGTAAGTAAATTTGGGCAGCATTTCCTTTATAATGACGACTTCCGTCGAAACCAAATTCAGCCAATAACATCCTCATAACATCAACAACGAGTGTGTGTGTGTGTGTGTGTGTATACATACATACATATATATATATATATATATATATATATATATATATATATATATATATATATATATATATATATATATATATATATATATATATATATATATATATATGTATGTATGTATAAAATCAATCCTTTGAACAATCCCAAACGATTCTATAATCATAACAAGGAAAACAGTCCACACGTATCTCGTTATATTTCCATTTCTTAGCTTCGAGTTAACCATGTTTTCTTTACTCATTTCTTCCATAACTACCCAACGATTTATAACCTATATCATGAGCATCATGTTCTCATTCTCATTCAAATTTCTTGCTAAGGCAACATTAATGCATCCTTCAAATCAATCTAGCAATTTCAACAACAACAACATAGGTGCGGCCTCCATCTTTACCTTCAAGTTTGTAGTTTATCCAATTGTAATCCATTTTAGAAACATATACGGATTCATAACAACATCAAGGAAATCATTTCCTTACTAATTATCATAATCTCAATCTACAATAATACAACAATATCTCCATAAAATAGTCCCATAACACAACAACATTATACATGTAGTCTTTCACTTGTATCTTCAAGATTCATCAACCAAACAATACATCCAACACGTCTATTTCCTCAAACATGTAGAGAAGGGTAAAATCTTACCTTTACAAGGTTACTTATCCAGAAGTTTGCTCCAAGATCAGCAACAACAACATCATCTCAAGTTTCTCCTTCCACCAATATCTCTTCTATGCTTCTTTGACTTTGGAGGGGTTTAATTTGGATTTAATCTTATGGAACTTATTTTCTAAGCTTGGGAGAGGTTAAGGGACCATTTGAGAGCTTTAGGAGTTCAGGGATATGCGTGGAAATGAAGAAAACTGAGCTGGACTTCGATATATGAACAAAATGGTGGGCCACTGCCTTGGAAAATACGGTTCGTACATTAAATCGTATAATTTTGTACGGACCGTAATTCTCACCGTACTTCTTCAATTTGTGATCTGTTAGTTGCATTAGAAAGAAAAGTCTCTGAACTTGAATTTACATATGTTAAACATTCCATAACTCCTTATATTCTAGGAGATATACCTCCCTCAAGTTGGAACAAAAACCTGTCCAGAATTCTGTCAAGTTTTCCCAAAGTTTTGACAAACTTAATTTCTTCGATTCGCTTGATCCCGGAACCATTAGATACTTTCTTAAGACTTGTTAAAAGTCTTCTTTAACCTTATAAGGGTTTTGTGGATTATCCCACGGGCCGTGAATCCCACCGTAAAACAGTCCACTTGCAAATTTCAGACGAAACGTATTCTTTCTGATTCGTTTAGCTTCCAACTCTTACATCCTTTAGGGGACATGGTAATGAATGTATTTTACTTTAAACATGCTCGAAGGCTTCTTGAACATCTTCCCAAAAGATCCTCAATAAGTTTCATATCATACTGGAGTATGACGAAATCTCAACGTGCAAAGAGGGTGGAGCACAATTCTATCATCTTTACTAATTCAAGGGAATTCCATAACTCGACCCACTTACATTATCTGGCTTACAATATGAATAGCTTGAAATTCTCCGTGGTGTAACATCCTTCCACCCCTAGGAACATTCGTCCTCGAATGTTAAAGTAGTATTTTAATTGCTCCTGATGTCAATGTTGCTCTCCCATTGGCATACTTATATGATACGTTTGGCATGTCGTATTTGACTATCACATTTCCCGATTCTTTTGCACATGCTATCATGGTAATTTCAATCTTCTTCTGTCATGGGTTCCAATAATCCTTGATATTAATTTCCTCTGACTAATTTCCCTTATTCGTCGCCGTTCTCCTCTTCTTATGATTTTCTTCTCTTGTCGACTTATTTCCTTTTTATCATAATAACGTCATTTGATGCTTTCCTTTTTTTTCTTTTTTTGCACATCTAATTAGTTTATTCGGGTAAACCTGTTATATATAGCTACCGAGTTCTAATTTTGCGTGAATCATTTCATCTCGACGTTACTCCCCTCAGAAACTTTTATCCGTGTCATATCTCTACTTCTAGTCTTGGCTTACATATTTGGTGAACAAAATTTTCATTCTTTGGAGCTAAAATTCCTTTTGCTTAAGGCCTCTATTGCTGTTTTATCTCGATGATGATAATTCTTTATTATGTCCGTCCTAACATTCCACTTGTCCATGCACTAAAGATACAATAACCCTTGATATAAGCTGTCGTTGGCTCCATTACGTTATGATTCACATATGATGGTTATACTTCTCATATGACAGTTTATTTCCTTTTTCTGAGTATCTCGGCCATAGCGCACTTGCCTTCCCTAGTAATGATTCAACGCCGTTGTCGTTGCTCTCCTATCTTCCTTTCTAGATCTTTATCCACTTTTGAGCACTTCCTGTTCTCTTTTTCTTATGTTCGAGCCACATTCATGTTCCTATGTTTATGGCCCCTTCGGACTTGTCATGCTAAAGTCTATTCATCACCATCTGCCTTCTTGTCATTCATCTTAAGTTATGTACCCGGTCATAAGTTCTTCCAGTTAAAGCATCATCCATAGTTCGTGGTGTTTGGAAAATTTCTTTTTTTACCTTTCATCTTTTCGTTCAGTTCTATAACTAGAGTTCTCGACTTTCTTTTGTAACATATTGGAGTTTATCGTGGTTCTTTAGATGCTAACTATTTTTCATTAATCACTTTCTAATGTTCTCTGAGTATCCTCATAATGGTATGAAAGGTGAATTATTATTTGCTGTGCTGCCTTTACCCTTCTTAATACCATATCATTTCGGTCATCCTCAAACTCTGGTTTTTACTTCTTGAATGCTATTTGTTGCTTCTTTCAAAGGTATACCATCGTCATCCTCTCAAACATTTACTAAACTATTCTCATGTGTCTTTTGTCTTTTGTTGACTGCTCATTTTCTATCGCATTAGATCAAAGTTTATCGTATAGTGGTAGGTCCAAGTATCAAAGTGCTATTCCATCTTCATCTTATGTCTCTATCATAGTTACATCCCATAAGAGTGTCTCAATGTTCGTCAACTTTCTCTCAATTATGAGCTCGAGCAATTTTTTTTTATCCTTGATATCAATTCAACTACTTATTGTTGTACTACTAACCAAGTTTTTCTTGTCGACTAGCTTAGCCTGTGATCAAACTGTTCTATCTAACTTGCCCAATAATGTAGATACCCCCACAATCGATCTTATCTTAGCGCTCTCATCTGATGATTTCACATCTGGCGATCATCTTTCAGTCTAAACCTCCTATCTCTTGTCTTCATTCACTAATAGGTTAATGTTGCCATACTCCTGATTAGGGGTGTACATGATTCGGGTTGGTTCGGATTTTTTAAACACCAAACCAAACCAATTGCGTCGGGTTTTTAAATATATACACCAAATCAAACCAATAAAATTCGGGTTTTTCAACCTCGGGTTTTCTCGGGTTATTCGATTTTCTCGGGTTTTTTGGGTTTTTTTTCCGGAATAGTCTTGATACAAAACATATAACTTTTACTTCAAATATTTCTTTAGTTCTAGTAAGATACAACTACATAATTAAGGTGTTTCTTAAAAAAAATAACACAAAATGTGAGAAGAGTGATGACATTGTATTAAAATATTCAACAAAAGCTAATAAAATCGGTTAAAATAAATATTGCTAATTAACAAGCCATAAAGAAAATGACCATAATCTAAAAATACCAAGTCATGCTAAAATAAGTACGGCTAATAATTAAGTATTAATTACACGACAAAGAAAAAAACTTAAGTTATGTATTTTCACTCTCTAAATCAATTATGCAAAACTAAAGAATAGATATCCAACATTATTGTCATTCCTAGTGGTAAATTGAATTTCTTTTGTTAGTATTACTGTTGAGTTGGTTTTGGTTTGGACTTTATTTGAGTTACTAACATCCATAGGATATAAAACTTATTGACATTCAAAATTCTAAATTCAAGCTTGAATAATATGATAATAGATAAAAAAAAAACTACGAAAAAATTTAAGAAATATTTATAAATTACATTACAAATAAATATTTTTATGTATAAAATATTTTAAAAATTGAATACATGTAATGTCGGGTTGGTTTGGTTCGGTTTGACTTTTTTAGTTAAAACCAAACCAAACCAATTATGGTCGGATTTTTTTTTCAACACCAAACCAAGTCAAACCAAACCATTAGTCGGGTTTTTTTCTCGGTTTGACTCGGTTTATCGGTTTGGTGCGGTTTGTCGGTTTACTTTGTACACCCCTACTCCTGATTGGAACCAACCTTTGTATTCATTCATCTCATTGCAACCATTACTAAATCATATAGTGAGTTTTCCTTGTAACGAGTCCTTCCCGCTTTAATATTCCTTACTACAATTGTGGTTTCAAATCTCATTTGACTTGCAACTTTAAGTTAAGAGTGAATCATTCTATCCAAAACACCCTATGATTATCCCATAATCCTTTTCAAAAGCGATCCGTAAGCATACCATCTTAGCTTCCACAGTTTATACCTTTTTCCCTTAATAGTTCCGCCTCATGGATACTTGCATAGATCAAGAGTGGCTTACTTATGTTCTTAATCATGGTTTTCATTTATAACAAATCTTCTCAAATGCCTAATACAATCCAACGACCATCGGAACAATATCTCATCTAATAATAATTTTTTTTGTCTGATTTCGTCTTACCTTTACTTGCATAACACAATCAGCTCCGAGATAATCTCAAGCACAACCAAGGACATTTTAAACTACCTTTTTGCTCAACTTTAAGCTGAAATTCTAGCTTGGGTCATTTTATAGCTTCCCTTAATCTGTCCACAGTGCCATAGACGCACAATCCTCTTTTATCTTGGAGTTTTATTAGTTTGCTAAAGTATACTTCCCTTGGGGTCCCTTCGAAATCTTATGGAGATGAGAGGAGGGTTCAGGTGGGGTGGAGGAAAGGTGGTTATTGGATGAAGTATGGAGATAGTGAGGCATTCAACACATCTAGAATGTCTCAAGGTCGGTCATCGTCTCAAGCCTGGATCAATATAATCACTTGTCTCTTATTCTTACAATCCCATCTTAATCTCCCTCTTAGTACCTACTTGCTTTAATATAGAGATACTCACAGGAAACGTACCTTCCTTACATTATACATATAGTAATTATCCTATCGGGTTGATGTTAACTACTCGCTTTCTTACTTGAACTTCTCCTCTTCTCATAATAACATAACCCTCTTCTTTTAGTCATGTACATCCTGTACATTTGGCTCTCATTTCTTATCATTCCCTAACTCTTCTTGACACGCTTTTCCTTCTTTCTTAGTTTGCTTTCCAAATAATCACATTATTCTAAAATCGGCTCATTGCCCTTTTCCTTTCTTGCCTAGTTCCCTTCATACCAACCGTAAAGGCCCCTATTTGTCTATCTATTCACTCGTTATCCCTGACTTCTGTATCACATCTCTCTCGACCCATTGCTTTATGTTGTCATAAAGGACTTCTCAATATCTTCATTCTCGCTCTCTTTTAGTCCTTTAAACATTCAACCCTCCTTTTATTCTCTTTCTGTAGGAGATATATTCATTCATCTTAGCCATCCTAAGTCCTTTCCTTATTTACTTGCCGTATCATCTTACCATTCGTCTTTCCTTATCTAAGATCGTCACTTAGTGTCTATGCCATAGACTTGTCATCAATTCCTCTTCCAATTACGTGTTACTAAACTCCTTCCCTTTCATCGTAACACCTTGCTTTCAAAGTGCACATATACCCAATAGATTCCCTTAAGTTTCAAGAAATTTCGGCAGAATTTCCCTCGTAATCCTTACTGTCCTGAACCTATACACAGCCAAGAAAATACATCCAGTGCCTCACAGGACCAAATATATAAGTACATATGATACACAACTTAGCCGCACAGGGCTATCAGCATAAAAAGATACAAAATAGCAATGTTCACCTCAAGTATCATATCTGGACACTCTTTCTCAAAACTCCATGTTCCCCTTCTAAACTTTTCATTAGTTAATCCCATTATTCCTTTCCTTAAACAATTAACAATTTGATTCTACAATTCGTCGTTAGTACTAGCACAAACGCTTCAGAGACTTACTTATAGCACTCTAACATTCATTAAACGGAAAACTTTACCTTCACTCTAATCCTGGGATCGCAATGATCGAAGTCCTTACCATGATTCTACTATAGAGCCTTGGTCTGGCATAAATCGATCCAACAGTTACTGGGGAGGTTCTCCATCTTGTCGTCCATCCGTAGGCTGCTCAGCAACACTTGTATTTTTTACAGACGTACCATTTATTCTGGTTCTCCCCGCTTGACCACCATTTTCATTAGAACCCTGCTCAGCAGATACCATCAAACCTATGTTACTTGGGTAACCCATCTGAAAACCCCTCGACCTCACAGAAGGCCCTGTCTCATCAAATAGTCTACCATAACACGGAGTCTGAAGATCAATTTGCCTCTCTTGCTCCTCGCCGCCCCGCCGACTCTTCCCCGAATATCGGCGGGCCTGTCTCTATAGAAGATATAACTTCAAGTGGATCTATATCAATAGAGGGTATGTCCTCGGATGGATCTGTCTCATAAGAATAACTCATTCTTAAAGCCTCTGTACCACTAATCTTCTTCCCTGTAGAAGTCATCCTTCAGTTACAAACAATCAGAGTTAGAGTTAGGAATTTCATACCCTACAACTTAGCTCTATATCACGATCTAGAATAATAAAAGAAGGCTACCAACCTAAATGCCCTGCAGCCTCCTGTTTGTAAGTGTGGCGCGCAACACACCCATAAACAATACTCTACTAGACACGGCTTGTAGACAACCTAGGATAGAACTGCTCTGATACCACTTTTGTCACGATCCAACTGGAGGGCCATGACGGGCACCTGACCGTAGTAGTCAAGTACCATCTGACGTACATCTGTGACATCAATAGGAATATAGGTGGGCCGATAAGGGCCATCATATCATAATAGACTTATAAAGAAAACATGCTTGTATTAGATAATCTGAAAGATTTGTCTATATGGATTTTCAGGACATACTATACGAGCCAACAAGGCTATCATAATCACGTGTGTGACAACATATGAAACATCAAGTATGGATATCATCTGACTATACGTAACTGTCTACGAGCCTCTACTGGAAAACATACGTAACGTGGTTGAGACAGGGCCCCGTCATACCCATGCATATGTGCATACCTATATATATATATATATATATATATATATATATATATAAGACCATGCGACTCACCGGCATCTCTAGAACAAATGGAGTGCATCGACCTTATTCGCTGAGCTGACATCCTAATAGATAGATCACAAACTCGTATCTCGGGACTGCGGGTATGAAACGCGGCCCAAACAATAGGAGTCGATCGAATAATGTGCCGAGTATCTAAGGCTTGAAAATAGCATATACATAAGAATCATGAAAGGAATCTGAGACATGAGAGTCAATCTGTATATCTGAATATGTCTGTATAACTCTGTACATCTAAAAGTGCCTCTGAGGGTGAATGATATGCATTCTTTCTTTCAAAAATCATATACATATATCATAATATAGGCTGGGTGTTATCCGTACCAGCCGTGACAGGCTCGGTGTTATCTGTACCCAACTACAGTGGTGTGCACTGTAGGTGCCATACCCGACCGACTAATAAGTGTGTGTATATATATATATATATATATAATGCATGAATGACTCATAGGAGTAACTTCTGGACCTATCGGAGTGACGTAGGGTCGGTAACCTCCAAACATTGTTAAGGAACTAACATCATCAATATGTCTTACTTCTACTGAATCAATGATCACAAGTTCAAATCAAGAATCATCAAAGGTAAGTAGTAACATTATTGAGAATGCGAATGTTACACCCCGAAAAATTTCGCGCTACAAGATCGTAGACGGCGTGGTACGAGCTCGGAAAAGAGTAAAGATATACAAGGATTAAGGATGAAGATTAGATGATCTGAGTATAAGAATACACATATGTATGACATTTGGAAACCATAGGGGTGAATCGATCCATATGTTGCTTGATGAAAGACCCTCGTTACTGTAAGCCAAGTGGGGCCCACACGCTAGGACTTTTGTAAAGGACATATGAAGAGATATATGAGTAGTACATGGAAAGTTGAGCAAGTCCTAAGAAGGACCCTTAAGCCAAATATGGGCATAAGCCCTCCAAAAGGATGATTTAAGGAAATATTTTCGGATGATCTGACTTGGAGGGTCCAAAACGATATTAAAAATTTGGAATTTGTAAACATAACAAGAATGAAAGTTGTAGATAATTGACAGAGCTTACCAACCATAGGTCGTGGGCCCTCACACGATATCGGGATCAAGAGTTATGACCTTTTTACTGAATGAAGGCGCAGGCAGAAAAATTAAGGCTGCGCGAACGCGCCCAAAGGGGGCGCGAACGCGCAGAAGGAATTCTAAGTCGGTCCACGCAGAACCTGGACCGCTATTTAAAGGGGGATACCCCCTCATTTTCGACCAAACACACCCAAAACCTCCTCAAATATTCCAGAAATTTCCCAAACCTTCCAACCATCAACGTTTTAGCCCAAATCCTGATATAATTCCCAAATCCCGGTCCAGACGGCGTATGGTTACAACTATAAAATTGTATAGCAGCGCGTTGTGGCTTAAGGTCAAGGTGCAGAAGTGAAGATAGGACAATATTATCGAGAGAAAGGTATGAATCTCCTGCTATTAATGTTAATCCTTGTTTATTTATGGAGAAGGAGCTGTAAAATTGTTATAAAATGATTCTGTGGAGGAAATATGGGACGAACACCATATGGGATGTTTATTAAGTATTTTGGTATTGGAAATATTATGGTTAATATTGGTATTGTTGTGGTTTTTGTTGGTTGTTGAATTGAGAATTCGGGCTGGGCATATAAACAGGGGAGATGCTGCCCGATTTTTCGCAGAATATGGAATAGTTTGATTTGAAACTTGGTACAAGTGTGCGATGAAGAGGCTAACGTTAGTGTAAATCCTCTTAAATGTAGACTTGCGAGCTTGGATGAATAAGCGTAGCTAATAAGAGGTGGAACAGGTATGTTAAGGCTCGTCCCTTCTTTCAAAGGCATGATTCCTATGTTACGATTTCATAAATGCTTCCATAACTTCTTTGTTTTCAAAAGTTAGAAGTCTATGATTCCAAGGCATGATTCCTTTCCCGATAACCTATAAATGTTTTTCCAAAATGTCTGTATTTTTTTCAAAACAGAGGTTTTTGATTTTGTAAGCCCTTATGACAACAAGGATGGACATGTTTTTATCATGATGACAATGATGTCAAAGATGAGAATATTTTTCTATGATGACTATGATGAGAACGATTTCATGTTTAAAGGTTCCAAGTTATGATTTCAATGACGATATAAGAATGTTGATCTATTTCTTGTTTTCTCAATTTTATTCATGGATGATGACTATTTTTAAAGATTCAAAAGTATATGAATCGATGCCTTATGATATTTATGATCTTATTCTATGTTCTCTCTTGATGCTATTCTTCATTGATATTCTCAGCTTATAATAATTATTCCTTCAAGGTGAGACAGAGCGATGATGATTATTCCATAATATAATCGGAGGTTACCGACCTTACGTTACTCCGATAAAGACATAACTTTCCTTGGGCTCTCCTGCATGCTGCTTATATGATATATGTATATGTATATGGGGCATATGGGAAAAAAGGAGTGGCGCTATAGACGCATGACCACCTGATCAGTTGGCGTAATATGATATCATCCCGGACGCGGGATGCCCGGACGTGGGACATATGTGGTTAAATGGATCGGGCCGACGTTCCTCCGCATATTTTCTGTATATATGAACAAGAAATGTTTTTCAAAGAAAGCTAAGCATGCATGGCATCCGCCCTAAGAGGCACTCATATGTACAGGTTACTCTTTTATCTTACGATATGCTCTATATTTCCATTCTGTTATTATTCATACTTTACATCCCTTACTATGTTACTATTCATGCCTTACATACTCGGTACATTATTCGTACTGCGCGTCCTTCTTGTGGACGTTGCGTTCATGCCCGGGACCAGGTAGCCGATCGGACGATTCACGGCAGTAGGACCTCCCCTCGGCGGCGGTCGATACGCTCCATTGATCCGGAGCTACGGCCGCACTTTTGGTATGCTATTCTCGTTATGTACATATATGGGTACGGCAGGGCCTTGTCCTGTCATTTCTACAGTTTGTACTCCATAGAGGTCTGTAGACAGTGATATGTAGTCGTGATATTATGTAGCCTCGTCGGCGTGTATTTTGTTGTACAGTATATATGTGTGGCGGCCAAATCGGCTCACGCTGTTATTCTCAGTGTTTATGTTTATATGTATGCGTTGGCCGTGAGTTCCCGGTATGGTGTCTTTTATGTTGATTGTTCGGGAGACAGTATAGCACAGTTACAGATTGTATATGGGCCCAGGACAGTCAGTGAGAAATAAATGCAAGCATATGAGCGCTTGGCCAGTAATGGTCGGGCACTTGTTACGGCCCATCGGTTTGGGTCGTGACAACGAACAGCATATGCTTTCTAATATTCTAAGAGTGGAATCATTATGGATAACGTTCGTTCGTTCATTTCGTTCTTTTCATAAGATTCATGCCAAAGAAAAAGAAGGGATAGCCTTAACATACCTGGTCCGTTTACAGTTAGTATGAAACCCTTCGTCATCCAATGCTCGTCAATATAATCAAGACAATTGAGAACCAAGATCAATTTTCCAAAACACTCGTAGACCAAGTCTAAGCTAGTAAGTGTCGTAAGTAAATTTGGGTAGCATTTCCTTTATAATGACGACTTCCGTCGAAACCAAATTCAGCCAATAACCATGTTTTCTTTACTCATTTCTTTCATAACGACCTAATGATTCATAACCTATATCATGAACATCATGTTCTCATTCTCATTCAAATTTCTAGCTAAGGCAACATTAATACATCCTTCAAATCAATCTAGCAATTTCAACAACAACAACAGAGGTGTGGCCTCTATCTTTACCTTTAAGTTTTTAGTTTATCCAATTGTAATCCATTTTAGAAACATATGGCGGATTCATAAAAACATCAAGGAAATCATTTACTTACTAATTATCATAATCTCAATCTACAACAATACAACAATATCCCCATAAAACAATCCCATAACACAACAACAATATACATGTAGTCTTTCACTTGTATCTTCAAGATTCATCAACCAAACAATACATCCAACACTTCTATTTCCTCAAACATGTAGAGAAGGGTAAAATCTTACCTTTACAAGGTTACCTTATCTAGAAGTTTGCTCCAAGATCAGCAACAACAACATCATCTCAAGTTTCTCCTTCCACTAATATCTCTTCTATGCTTCTTTGACTTTTGGGGAGGGGGGGGGGGGGGGGGGTTAATTTGGATTTAATCTTGTGGAACTTATTTTCTAAGCTTGGGAGAGGTTAAGGGACCATTTGAGAGCTTTAGGAGTTCAGGGATATGAGAGGAAATGAAGAAAACTGAGTTGGGCTTTGAGATATAAACAAAAAGATCAGCCACCACCTTGGAAATTACGGTCCGTACATTAAATCGTATAATTTTGTACGGATCGTAACTCTCACCGTACTTCTCCAATTTGTGATCTATCAGTTGCATTGGAAAGAAAACTCTCTGAACTTGAATTTACATAGGTTATACATTCTATAACTCCTCATATTCTTGGATATATACCTCCCTCAAGTTGGACAAAAAATCTTGTCCAGAATTCTGTCAAGTTTTCCCAAAGTTTTGACAAACTTAATTTCTTTGATTCGCTTGATCTCGGAACCATTAGATACTTTATTAAAACTTATTAAAAGTCTTCCTTAAACTTATAAGGGTTCCATGGATTATTCCACGGGTTGTGAATCCCACCGTGAAACAATCCACTTGCCACTTTCAGATGAAACGTATTCTTTCTAATTCGTTTAGCTTCTAACTCTTCCGTCCTTTAGGGGACATGGTAATGAACGTATTTTATTTTAAACGTGCTCGAAGGATGCTTGAACATCTTCCAAAAAGATCCTCAATAAGTTTTGTATCAAACTGGAGTATGACAAAATTTCAACGTGCGAATAGGGTGGAGCGCAATTCTATCATCTTTACTAATTCAAAGGAATTCCATAACTCGAACCGCTACATTAGCTGGCTTACAATATGAATAGCTCGAAATTTTCCGTGGTGTAACATAAATCAACAAGGTACAAATCAATGCGAGCCAATAACCAAGTACAAGTCATCGCCTATGTTATAGCATCTAAGCCCAACTGTGCCAAGTCTCAGTATATCCAATCCGAATCCATCAATCGCATTACATATCACGCATATAACGCCCAATGGGGCCAAGTCTCTAGATATCATTGCCGAATCTGCATATCACAATACCTACCACAGGTCTAAGTCTAAATTGTACTAGGTCTCAGTGTATCAACACCGAATCCGTATATCACAATAGCATCATAATAAATCATAGGAATATCGTAGGAAGACAAATGATACAATGCAACGCAATAATGTATGAAGTGTGAATGCAATGCATATGCACCGTACACATGTACTCCGATGATGGAACATCAAAGCACAACCCATGGGGGATCTGTGAAGTCCATGTACCCTCGCGATTCTGGCAAAGACCTAGGCAATCGCTACCAGTACTCATAATTCGATTCCGGATGTTTGACATCGGTCCTCACATCACCCTCATCCAAGGCGAGCCCAGCTCATAATAGTTTTTCCTTGTATATCATCAATGTATCAACAGTATATCATGAAGGATGAGAATGCATGCAAGGGATGAGTGCAATATTAATAATCAAATCAATCTCAAACAGTACCATACACGGGCACAACAACAATATCAATAAAAGGCTACACAATAAGCCACAATATAATCACAATCCTCGTCTCAACATCAACAAGTAAGGTGCTACAATATTATCATCAAGATATATCGCTAGTCACCTATATCTAATATCTCTCATGGCAACGAGCCAACAATAAATAGAACAAGATAAATCACAACACAATGGGGTGGCTAGCCCAAATCATACCACAAGGCCCAACCTAAGGCAATATCCAACCCAACTTCATACCCAAAGGTTTACATGCATTCTCCGACAATATTATCTAAATATATGCTTCGCTAATCGAAGTCTTACTATAGGGCAAACCGTAACCTACCTGGAAGGCCGAACAGTAAAGTCTCCAACAATCACACCTTAGTCTTTCCTTTCCTTTGAGCCTCGTGATAATGCAAGTCTAATTATATCTGAAATATGCAATGAGAAACAAGAAGAACATCAATCAAACCCTACTTCTATTCAAGACCCAAATCCCAACCTACGGAATGGGGTTTATGAACTAGAAAGATGAAATTAGAAATCTATAGGTCCCACCGTGAAATTAATATTCTAGGTGATCTATTCCCATCAATTATAAGCTAAGAGAACTAACAAATCACTTAGATTACGGTTCTAGGCAAACCCCCCAAATTTGGGCATGAACCCTAACTTCCCAATTCAAGAATTGACCTCTAATAATGGAAGGTAATAGTTAGCAACATTAGAAATATCAAATTCTATAATAAACCAACCAATTTTCATCAACACAATCAACTTAGAGGGTCTACACCATTTTTATGAACTTTCATGAAAACCCAAGTTGATTCCTCTAGATTCTATGGATTCTAGCCTTAGATTAAGGATTAATGGAAGTAAATGGAGGATTCTAAGATCGAAAACCCTCTAAAAATCGTCTCCCAAGCCTCAAGATATAAATATGAAATAATAACAAGAGGTTGGTGTTTTTAATCACTTTTAAGACACAAATCCATTCATCATCGCTTCTGCGGCATCGGGACTGCTACGGCGGTTCCGCTACGGCGTTTCCGCTACAGCGGATTCTCAAACCACTATAGCAGTCAACCCAGTTTCCCACTTTGCCGCTTTTGCGGCCATGGCACCATAATAGCGGTATCACTATTGCTGTTCTGGTGTCACCATAGCAGACACCAGACACTAGAATCCCGAAACCAAGCGTCGCAATTCAGCCCGAAATCCCGACTATCACCTGAGACCATCTGCTCACAAACCAGATATGTAGACATACCTAAAAACATGCTACGAACGCACTCTGGCCTCAGAATTCCCATCAAGGTCCTGTTGGATGAGTCAACCCCCGATACCTCAAAACTAACTCCCCAACCCAAGTCCCAAAATGCACCCGAGTGCATTTAGAACCGAACCAAATATATATACAAGTTCTAAAAGACCATCTGGACCTCTCAGAATCGACAGATTCCTGAAAAAGTTCTGTTTACCCAAAAGTCAACTTTGAGTCAATCCTATTTTGTTTTAAGTAAAAATTTCCCCAAAACTTACCCAAATCAACTCCGATGACCTCGAAAAGCGTGCCAACAGTCCCTGCGGGTCAACATATGAGCTAATGAAGCTCGAACATGGATCAAAAGGGTCAGAAACGCAATAACGACTGAATTGGTCATTACAGTACAATAAAAATATCACCAAATAGTTTAAAAGTTAGCAACCTCAACACAAGCAATTATCAACCTCAATCGGATTATCTGTTCTTCCTTGTCCTTTCACTTAAACTTTGAATATAGCGACATCTTTTGTAACATCAAGAAAGTCAAATTTAAAGACACATACCTTCGTAGCATGATTGTCAAGAACAAAAAGTTTTCAGCCGTCCCTAAGTCTTGTCGTTCATCAGCCCTCAAATTTTCCACCCACCTTTTTGCCATAGCATGCGAACTGTAGTCTGCGCTATTGGACGAAGACAATCATATATGTTTTTGGTAATATAATGCAGAACATTATGGCTTGTACCAAATAAAATAATAAAGAATGATGCAAGTTAGTGAAAAAGTCAAAGGAATTAACTTTAAGGCCACAGTTAACATATCAAATCAACATGTTTGATGTATGCATTAGTCATACACACTTAAAATGAAGGAAAGTTTTCATGTCCACTCTAAACGGTTATAGAATTTACTGGGGATTCTTTGGCAGAGGAAGAGGAGTCCATTATTATTTGTTTTTTTGGTCTGTGTATTTGTTTGTGTGAGGTTCTTTATATATATATATATATATATATATATATAAATACACATCCAATAAATCAAATGTTTGATTTAAATGTGGAATTAAACGTTGGACTCGCCGTAGCTAGATATAAACACCCAACAAAAAGCTTTGGAAATGAATGTTGGATTCGCTACATGTGGTCAAGGACGAGTTCCACTGATTCATCAAATAAATGTGCTATTAATACTTAACTTTGATTCTAAAATGATGTCATTTGATGGTCAGCTAAGTTAACGATAAGAATTAGAAGAAAATAGAGAATCTAGACTATAATAGCAACATTTTTGTTCTAGAACTACATCGCAAGATATTTTATTCGATGACATGGGGAACATTCCATTTCACACAACCTAGAATGACTCATCCATCCTAATACACACATGCTCCCGGGGGACGATGTCCATCGTCCGACAGTCATGACCCATGGGGACCGCTAAATTCATGTACCGTCATTCCGTATCACACAGCCTAGAATGACTCCTCCACCGAAATCCCTGCTAACCATTCCGTATCACACAACATATAGATGGCTACGCGATATAATAATGTCATAAGAATCATAATTACTTCCCTTCTCTTTATCACCATAGCACCACTATCAAGATCACAACAATATAGCATGAGTATTAAAATGTATGTCAAGCAATGAGAATATCGAATGCAACATATTCATTTCAGTCGTGCCACACAAGGACACTTATCACAACAACAACATCAACAATATCATATCTTTCCTTACCCTTCCAACGACATCAACATATGATAAAATACGGTCTCCAACTCATAAGGTCAACCACTAAGCATCCAGTCTAGAGTCATTCAATATTCCATTCTCTTTTAACATCATCGGTATCGAGTTATGGTTCAATATCATTAACATATGAAATGAAGATGCATACCATGCATGAAGTCATCA